>NC_056732.1:1709718796-1710018796 GCF_019279795.1 Protopterus annectens
TGCACACACACACACACACACACACACACACACACACACACACACACACACACACACACACACACACACCACAATGCTATCTGTCCATTAAACTCATGTGGCACTTACCTCTACTCTGATGGCTGACCATGAGCTTCTGGTTGTGTTCATTAACATGAGTGCCCAGGAGGGGCCATGTTACCTTACTGAGCCAATGCCTAACCTCAGGCAGTTCTGGGGAGCATTAGTAAGTGCCTCTCCCAAAGTATGTCTCATTCGCATTTAGCACGTCTACAGAGACAGCCCGACATGGTGCTCCACGTCTGTCTGCTAAAATACCTCACGGTAACCTTCTGAATTTGGTAAAACAATTATAAGGGAAGCTTGAAAAGTATAAAAATGCATACAAAAGAAAACACTTATAGCAAACAATATTATAATATGTTTCAGATGCTGTTAGACATGCAGTAAATAAATACCAAAAGAGAAACAGGACACCCAAGACCTCTGCAATGAAACCTGCAAGTTACAAAGCAAGAAGGACATTACATATTTTTTTCTTAAATAAGATAAGCAGCTTTAAAAGCTTAATTCTAGTGGCACCAGTTTCTCTATGATTGATTGTGAATTGGAGAGGGAGGCAGTGCACTACATAAAGAAAGACCACTGTCAAAATTAAAATACATGTTATACGCCTGGCAATGTGTTATGGTGATCAAGGACACCACTGTTGCTGATTACAGTCTGCTCTACCTTGATTCACAAAAGCGAACATAAGCAAACCAGAATTACAAAGGTCACTTTGCTGTACAACACAGTCAAGGTTACCTGAAATCAGTTTTCATGCTAGTGTATGGATTTTTCTTCTTGGTACACTGTTCTTGCTATCCATTATTTATATTCTCAAACGACCTTCATTTTATGTAGTGGAAACATTATACTTAAGAATCAAAGAAGATCAGTTCATTAAACATCATTAATGGATTCAAACAGCAGCCGAAAGCTGATTTTACACATTTTCACATTCTCCTCACATTACTCAGCAGAATGAGTCGTGCTGTCTAGGACAAGTTACTGTTTTCCTGCACCCATGCTAAAAGATGAAAATATACAATGTATCTGACGTCAGTAAGGACTGCAGTAACAAGATATATAGGATGGCTTAGGCCACTCATAGGCTTGCTGTTGCAAGAAGAGGATAGAATCATGGTAAAGTACATTGAATTCAGATTAAGATTACTGTTTCAGTCAATACTGCAAACATAGAAAGCCATTCCAGATTACAAGTACATGTGTGAAAAAATATGTTTTTAAAAATTGTTTCAAATCTGGTGGTGCTTGAAGCAAACTACATATATATATATATATATATATATATATATATATATATATATATATATATATATATGTGTGTGTGTGTGTGTGTGTGTGTGTGTGTGTGTGTGTGTGTGTGTATATTTGTGTGTGTGTGTGTGTATATATATATATATATATATATATATATATATATATATATATAAAAAAAATTCATACAAAGAAATGAAACAGAGAACTTGTCTTCAAGCCGTCAACCTTCTAGTGGATTTGCACAAAATATTAATAGTAACATTTTTATTCAAGGTGTATTGATACCAGGCAAAATAAATAAAATTAAGCAGCAGTTTGCTTATGCATGATATACTGTAAACTTAGAATCAGAATTACAACAATCAGCAACTCTGTGATTCAGAAGAAACTCAGATATTCATGTTTTGATTTAATTACGGCAAAAAAGTATAGTAAAACACTATGGTTTTGCTTGACAGAAACTCTGATACTAACAGACTTGGAGCAGATACATTCTCTCTGTCTATATCCCCATCCCTCCCTTTTTTACTTTTTTTTTAATTCATTTTGGAATCATTTCAATCCTGCAAGCCAGGCCACATAGTGAAGGGTAAATGCAATAATGCAATATATGTATAGACAGTTTACAGTACCCAGTCAACCATTATGTTTCAAGGAAATGGAAAAAAATATATATGCAGATATGGGTAGAGTACATCTATTCACACAGAAGGCCTAGATTTTTCCCCTGATCTTCAAGAACTGAGGCACAATCCAAAACCTCTGAACCAGTATTTTGCTCAAAAAACAGCAAGGTGAAGCAAAATATTAATATTAGCAAATAAGTGATTACTAAGTGCTAGTAACTTACTATTTTGAGAATATTTTTTGACTTACATATAGCTGACAATCAAGCACAATTGGTGTGTCTCCTCAATCTTGGATGCCAAGTCATTTGACCCCACCCCAAGACCGGTTCCAATATTCATCCCATAGTCATAGAGTAGACTGAGGCATCCCAGTGTAGCATCATACTTACATATAGGTATTTGTTTTGTTATGCCTTACCCACACCCCATACCCGATATGCAATAGCACAAGGCCATTGAAACAGAAAATACCTGCCGCTATGTGCCCTGGTACTGTTAAACCAAAATAGATACTCTTTGTCCGCACCAAGGGTACTGTCCTGTGCTATCCCCCCCTCCCATCACCCAGGATATGCAAGCAAAGTACCACTTCATCTCCCAGCCCCCCACCAAATCTTTGATACCAAACTTGGTAACTGAAACCATATCACCCGGATTGCAGTCAGATCTCTGTTTCTCTGCATCATAGAGGCAGTTGTTAGGAACTTCCTTAGTTGACTGGTTACTGCCATTACCAGTAAGTGGTTATCAAGTGCTAGAAAGTACTTTAAACATGATCCATCTTACAATACAGAACTGATTGTATTAGACAGTATGGTTATGAAAAGAATGAACTGTAAACCTTTTGAACTATCACTGCAAAAGTATTACTGATTTACTATTAATGTGAAACGACAATCAGAAGTATTTAAAACGTCTCAATAATGCCTGGCAGGTAGCACAGAGTATAAAGGCTAACAGCTGCTGTGGGTCATTCGATTCCTTCAGCTTCTGTCTGCCTACTGTGTAACTCTGAACAAGTCAGATACACAGCATTCCTGGACCACTTGTAATAACTGCAACTGTTTTCTTCCTCATCTTTACACTTCCCGAATAAACATTCCTCTCTGTCACTTTTTTCCCACCTCATAAACACACTGACAGAGAATCAGGCTGAGATGACTGCTGTCATGCAGTGGACAGAATATTTTTGTATGGCCTATTGCTTTAATAACTCTCATTTCTGTACAGGCACAAAAGTCCTTCAGTTTCCTACGCAAACACGTTCCAGTGCAGGAAGGTGCATCCACTTTGTAGCATGGATTATCTCCTTGCAGTTTTCTGTAGGTGTTCCCATGGCTCAACATAATGAAAACAGTGTCCACCTACTTCCATGTGAAGATGCACACAGGCCTGGTGTCACAGATTCCTTTCTCTCTTGGCCAGTCTTAAAGCACATAGGGTTCTAATCACTCACAGGTCATAAGTATTGCAGATGGGAATTATTCCTCTGGTCCAACATGCTGTCATTATATTTAAAAAAGTGAAATTACACTTAAAAGTGTCCAAACACAGTAAAATCTGTATGTAGAGTGTGGGTGACTGCAAGGATGGTTTTGTGTCAGTGTCTTAGGCCTCTTGCTTGCTGAGTTAGGCTCTGATTTTTGTACAACCTTAAAAAGAATAATGCAAACATCAGAGAATGAATAAATCAGCCATTTTTACCTGTTCTTTCAGTACAAGCCATTTAGCTTGAGTGCTGCAGATTATACTGCTTAAGTCACAACTGCTGATCATTTGCATATATTTTCCGCATTAAGATATTAAGGGATTAAAGACAGACCCACAGTGACCTTAAAAACAGCCTTGGATACCCTATTCCTCTGACCAAGTGAATATCTGTGGCTCATTGGGAAGAGCAGATAGATACCTTTTAGGTTCATAGGTAGGTACTAGGCTATTGGCCCTAGGGCCCATACAAGCCTAGCCAAAAAATGTACCCTGGCTTTCGCCACCCAAGAAAATTATTTTCCTGTGCCCCTGTCAAGCAGAGCCACAGAAGTGATCCCCGGGGTGAATTTCCCATTTCCCATCCAATATACGTTCATTTTATCTCTAACTTCTGATCTATTTCATGTCATACCTCTAGCAGCCCACATGCATCCTTACATCGCAGAATATTTTGGGGAAAATCAAGTTAAAAAGCAAACCCAAATGAATGTGATCAACTTGTGAACAGTAAATGCTATTAAAAAGTACAAGCATCAGTTGTTGTTGTTTGTCTTTCGGCTTTTCCCGGTTAGGGGTCGCCACAGCGGAACTCCGGTCCGCTAATGATTGGCAGTAGATTTTCATGGTGCCGAGTGGCCAGCTCGAAGCCCAACCTTCAACGAAGGCATGCCCATTCACGCATGTCTTTCGGAACGCCACTCGACCTGCGGGGAGGACAAAAAAACTTGTTTACATGGATAATAGTTATGCATATTCATAGTCTTTACCTAGCTAGTGTACTATATTATATATGCATTCAAACCTCGAATTTTATTTTTCTCTAGCTTCACAAACAACTTTTCTTATCTTGGAAACTGTATAGCTTAGATTTATAGAGCCTGATTCAGAAAGGTTACCATGTGGTATAAGCCTGGTGTACACCCCATGCTAACCATTTCTAGTTCACAGACAGTCCTGCTACAGTGATGTATCACAAAGAGCTGCAAAAGCATAGTGGGCCATCTCTGTGGCCTACCGCAAATGCTAAGTCATTCTGGGTGAGCAGTCTATGCTAATTAGCCGTGAGGTGTCTGCCTGCAGTAAGGCCTTTATGTAGATGAGCAAGTCAGAGAATCACTTGGATTTGTAAATTACCTCAGCCAACCATGTACATGAACAAGAACAAAAACTGCAATCACCCATTGCTTCAGATGGATTAGATCATGCTAGAGGTAAGTGCCAGTGAGTTTAGGTGACAGGTAGTGTTAGACAGGTATGCATGTGTGAGGCTGCATGTGTGAGTGCATGCAGAAAGATAAATAGCATGGGTGTGTGTGTGTGTGCACGCGTGTGTGGGAGTGGATGAGTGCACTTGCAACTGCAGGTGATGGGGGCTGCGTATGTGTGTGTGTGTGTGTGTGTGTGTGTGTGTGTGTGTGTGTGTGTGTGTGTGTGTGTGTGTGTGTGTGTGTGTGTGTGTGTGTGTGTGTGTGTGTGTGTGTGTGTGTGTGTGTGTGTGTGTGTGTGTGTGTGCATGGGGTGGCTATCTTACCTCCACACTCACCTAGAATGATGACCAAATCTTGCAATATTTGGAGGGAGCACTAGACACCAGAGATACTCTTTACATCATGCCATAATGGCACTTAAAAGATAAAAAGAAAAAGTTTTGCAGCATGAAATTCATGGGAGAAGCAACTGATACTAGGGATATTCATTCATATTACCTGAAGTCTTAAAAAAAGGAAAATGGATGGGAAGTTTTGAATCTTGCACTCTTGGCACAAAAAGCAGCCTTAACCTTCTATGCTAACTAAGAAAGTCTTTAAATGTATATTTTTTGCACCATAGGTATGAAACTATAATGTTTGGCATTATTCACTGACTGCAGTAGTTCATAAGTTACAAAGAACAGGGCACTTTGTAAGAGGCAACATGAGGAACAGGCTGTAAAATCAGGGACAGTTTTAAAATATTACATTGACTCAAAGTGAATAGAGCAACAAGTCTAGCATCATGATGGACTTTACAAATAATAACAACATAACTCTAATGTCTGGCATTATTGACTGACTGTAAGGATCTGTGATTTATGACGGCAAGGTCAAAAAATAAGGAAAGACATTGGTGATGTTCTTCAACTCCAGGCAGGTTGTGTGTGTGTGTGTGTGTGTGTGTGTGTGTGTGTGTGTGTGTGTGTGTGTGTGTGTGTGTGTGTGTGTGTGTGTGTGTGTGTGTGTTTGTGTTTATATACCTATATATATGTTTGTGTGCATATGTGGGGGGCTTGGTTATGTGAATGCAATGCATGGGCCACCAGTGTTGACTATCATAGGAAAGTGTTGATTTCCACTTGTGAAAATTACAGTTGATTCATAGACATGCAAATTGGTCCATAATGAGTTCTTTCCTCATTCCAGCTAGCTTGTCTCTGAACCGCATTCTTCAACATCACATTCCCTTTTGGCTGTAGCTCTTACTTTGGTAATGGGGTTCTTTCCTAATCCCGTGGATAGTGTCAGAACACTTTTGTTCAGCAGTACTTGAGCTATTGCATAGCATCAGATGCAAGGAATTCTTTTCCGAGTGCTTGTTTATTGAGGTATTTACAGAAATATGAAAATTATGCTTATTTATACAACTGAAAACATAAATTATGCTGTATATCTCAAAAGACATATAACTGACAGGCAAATATCACTGACAGTTTTCTCCAACATCATCTAAGGTTTTGTCTAGTGCTATGCAATGTTTTGTAAGTCTCTTAGTCTACAAAATGTTCATGTACATATGGAAATACTGCATACCTTCATAACTACCAGCAAACAACTAGAACTATGTGCATATACAGTGTATTACACATGGACAGTGACACTGTATTTTTCCGTCTCCTATTTATTAGCTTTCCACACCATGCCCCTCAATAGCATATAGCACTCTCAGTTATAAAAAAGATGAAAATAAATATGAAAAACTGAATAACAAGTGATGGTGATTCATATAACCCCCCCTCCCACACGCACACACACACACCGTCTTACTAATGCATGCTATCCTCAACCATAACCCTACACCTTACCTTACAAAAAAGGTTTCCTTAACACTACCACAACACAAAACACTCAGACACACCTTACACATAGCAGCACTTATGTACAACACTAAACCTACCCCCTCCCCTAGCCCTTACCCTAACTCACAAACACTACTGCATGCACTCCTACCCCAATGCCACAACTTTTAGGATATCTGAAAGTTTCCATATTAAAACCCTAAACCCACATTCAACTTATCCACATACACTCAGTCTGCCATTTTCAATGTCTCCAACACTCAATAATGACTTTTCTGGATGAATTTTTCATCCACTTCATTTTGTTGACAAAATGACAATTCGACAGATTGAAGGAAACCTCTCAGACTTATCTACTCCCTTGTCTCCTGTCTGTATCACAAATTTTCCTCCCAGATGGGCCAATCGGAGCAAGTTTATAATAAAATTGCAAATTCTCAACAAGAAAATTCTGAATGTAACCACATTAACTGAATATCACCGCCTGGTACTTTGCTCACTTAACTAACTGGAACAATTTTATCTACTAACCTATACTCATATTAAGACTGCTTGCTTGCAGCATGCATTGCATCACAGACAGATGCCCTGCCACTTTTTAAAATGGCCCACATTCCACAGAGAACTGCACTCACTAAACCAACACCCAGTATTCACTAAAAAATCTAAAAATCATAATGGTGACTGTCTATACTCTGTATGCATTGCCGAACTGTGCAACTTTACCACAACAGATATCAGAAATATCTTATCTTACTGACAA
Organism: Protopterus annectens; assembly: GCF_019279795.1. NCBI lineage: Eukaryota > Metazoa > Chordata > Ceratodontiformes > Protopteridae > Protopterus > Protopterus annectens. The sequence goes on from NC_056732.1 coordinate 1,709,726,277, forward strand.
TTTAAAATCTTGTTGAAGATGTACCTCTCAAAAAAATACTCCTGCACTTGTAAGACCCATTCTTATTCTAAAGCTGATCCTGTATGTAGTTTAGAATCTCAATAAAACATTCCTGCCTCATAGCCCTTAACCTTTTTATTTCTAAAATGAGGACCATCACCAGTCACAATGTGGAACAAATGGCAAAATGTGGCACACTTACTAACAGTTAATTTAACTAGGAAGCTCACAGGATGACAAAAAATTGTATTTTTTATTTATAAAAAGTTATTTTGAGAAATTAATATGATTCAGTATTATTTACCATAGATAACTGTTTAAAAAATCTTAATACTGAATGTGTGTCAGACCTTTTCAATGTGGACCTGAGAAGAAAGTACAGTTGTGAAAGTAAGCCAGACATACCAGATGTTCTAATAGGTCACTGCTGCAGTAGCCTAAGCTATTTGGGTCTTACCCCTTGTATCAGCTAGCTTCCCAGGGCTTTGGGTACCCACCAAGCACTCCAAACGCGAGGGGCGCACAATGTGCTTCATATAAAAGGCAGCTGTAGCACAAAAGAATTCAGAATATTTTTTGCCAAGGAAGGAGGCAAGAGTCCTGAATACTTGTGCTAGACAACAAAGAGAACTACAACTATATACAAAAGTGTAAAACAATCACAGCCTAACAACAGAAACAGAACAGCAGCAGGAAAAAAGGGGGCTTGAGGGAGGGTCAAGAACTGCAACAGGGATCCATTAAAACATCTACTGCTATGGTAAGTTTATTTCACAGCTATACCATGTTCAATACATGGATCACTGCTCAGTAGCCTGAGTTATTTGGATTACCATAGCTTAGTCAGGAGTAGAAATGGAGGCAGGAGGCTGACAACTAAGACTCTAGAAGCCCCTGGAGAATGGTCCTGGCAAAGCTTGCTCTGAACATGGAAAAGGAATCCACTTTGTAAAGGTCAGTACAGAAGACAAAGTTACTGCCCCTAGCATGCTTCTAAAGTCCACCCCTGTCCAGAAAGGCACCAAAGAAGCCAATACCCTTACTGAATGAGCTGTAACCCTATCTAGTAGTGGCTTATTAGGGTGAGTATAACAAAAGGTAACAGCATCAGACAACCATCTAGAAAGAGCCAATTGTGTCACTAGTTGTTGTTTCCTCTTATCTTCAAAGGAAACAAACAGCTGGTCAGCTTTCCTGAAAAGTCAAGGTTAGTCTAAGTAATATCTGAACTGCCTATGTGCATCCAGAATGTAAAGAATCCTTTCCCCTTGGTTCATGAAAGAAGACTGGGAGATTAGCAGTCTGGCTTAAAGTAAACTCTGAGACAACTTTAGGCATAAAGGTAGGATTTGTTCTCAAAATAATCCTGTCCTTGTGAAAAATGAAGGATTGACTCAACAGAAGTGCTTGTAACTCAAGATGTTAACCCAGCAGATGTCAGAGCAATAAGTAATACATTCTTCCAAGTTAAGAACCTGAAATCATCCTCAGAAGAGCTAGTACAAATAGAGACAAAGTAAGCTTCTCAAGCACAAATTTGAAATCCCAAAGAGGATCCACCTGTTTCCTAGGTGGGAGAATACGTAATACCCTTTCCAAAAATATCTAACTTGAATTTTGTTAGGAAGTGGGGATCTAAGGGCAGAAATGTCTGAAAAGTGTACCTTGATAGAAGAGTATGACAAATTATTTGACAGTAACTCACACAATTAATCCACATCCATAGGCAACGGGGTCAGAAAAAGGTCCTGGTTCTTTGAGTGGCAACAACCAGAAAAATATTTTCTACATGCAGACATATGATTTTCAGACAAATAAATAAACAGACAAACAAACAAATAAATATTTTTTTTTCTAGTAGTAGGCTTTCTTATCTCTTTTATTACCTGCTGTGCATCCTCAGAAAAAAATAGTACCTAAAGCGTATCAAAATTCTATAATCCAGGCAGGTGGTATTAAACTTCCCATCTTGTATGACTAAATTCAGTCTGTGGGGAAGTTTGTGGTAATTGTCCTTGGCCAGACTGAAAAGAAGGGAGAAACACTATTGCCTTAGCCAAAAGGGAGTCACTACCACAATTTCTGGAGAGCCCTTCTGATTCTTTAGAAGAACCCTGGTAATCAGTGGAAAGGAAAGAAGAGCACAGAGGAACATTCCTGACCATGGGAATGACAGCATTTGTCTCGCAGGCCTGACAATAAAGAATCCTGGAGCAGAACTTCATTAGTTGTCTGTTCTAATGGAGGCAAAAAGATCTACTTGAGGTGTCCCCTACAGTCATATGAAGTCCTGGAAGACCCCAAGATGAAGTTCCCGTGAGTAAGGGTCAGTCCTGGTCCTGCCAAGGTTGTCTCCAATAAGGTTTTACTCTGACAGAATGCATGAAGTGGAATTGCTACCTACCAGGTTATTGTAGCCAGTCTAAAAATAGGATAGGATTTGGTACCCTCTATTTGTTTATGTACCACATAACTGTTGTGATGTCTATGTTCACCTGCAGAGGTCCAGGGGACCAGATATCAGTGCTTTGAAGGCCTTGAAGCATAACAGCCAACATATCATATATGCTTGACATTTATGAGCTCCTTTCTGTCCACTGCATCCCACACAGCTTGCACTTTTACTCCTTTTGAAACAGTCTCCACACCAGTTCTGAAGTATCTGTGGTGAATGACTGGAGGTGAGCTTCGGCAGGGAGAAGGGAACACCGGGATTGTGAGTTATCAGGTCTTCCCATCATCCAGTCTCTCTCTTTACAAATCCTAGAATTGGAATCTGAAAAGTCAAAGGGTGTACATGATGACCAGATCTGTCCAGACTGATCTGAGGTACCATTCTATTTTCCTCATGTGTAATCTGGCAAAGGGGCAGCATGATTATCATCACTGCCATGTACTCTAGAATCTTGAGAAACTCCATTGCAGACACCTGGCTTAGACTGGAGAAACTCAGAAAGAATTGCTGAAAACATATCCACTTTGTCTGGTGATGAAAGGCTCTCCCAAGGCAGAGTCCTGCAATCATCCTAGAAAAATCATTCTGTGATACAGGATGAGGAAAGACTTCTGCAAATTAATTTGAAAACTAAACTAGACTGATTAAAAGTTCCTGAACAGTTGCTAGAGACTCCTGAGTGTTGAAAAAAGAGTCTGCAAAGATAAGGCAACTGTCCAAATATTTATTTATTTGTTTATTTAACATTTGTTGACCGGGAATGTCCGACTAGATTCCACCGATCCTGTTTTCAGCGGAGGCTCGGGGAGAAATGCTCCAGAAGCATGTCTCCAGAAGCATGTCTTGTTCCAAATATGGAACAATTTGAATGCCCTGGAGTCTGCAATAAGCAATGCTGGAGATAGGAATTTTATGAATACCCCTGGTGCAGTGGAGAGTCCAAAGTATAAAAAAGAGAACTGATAATGTAACCCAGACACTGCAAATCTTAAGAAATGCCTACAATGCTTGGCAATAGGAATGTGATGATAGGCACCCTTTAGAGGCAGCTTTATCATAGGTTCATAGGTTCATACTGGGCTATCTGCCCTAGGGCATTTATAAGCCTAGCCAGAGTATGTTTGGCTTTTGCCACCCATTTTAAATTAATTTTGCTATGCCCGTTTTCGAGGTTAGTATACTGTGGATCTGTCTAACAATGACACAGAAGTGATACCCAGGGAAAACCTACGATCTCCCATCCACTCATCAAGATTCCTCTTGAAGAGAGTCAATGAGGGACTCTGCCTAACCTGGACTGGGATTTTATTCCAGAGTGAAGGGAGCCTCTGGGTTATGAATCTGTCCCTCCAGCATGTACTATTTATTTCAGTGCTGAGGTTCAAGTCTCTCGAGCGTGTAGCTCGATGGGATTTGGATTTTTTGAGGTGCAGCATGTCCCTTAATTCCGGGTTGGACATGGCTTTATACGTCAGGTACAGGTCGCCTCTGAGCAGGCGGTATGCCACTGAGTAGAGCTGGAGTTTCTTTAACTGGGCAGCATATGGCATCTGTTTGAGCCCTTTGATCCTCTTGGTGAGGTACTTTTGGGGTCTTTCCAGTTGCTGCAGGTGTTTGGTAAGGTACATCCCAAAAGGGGCATTGTACTCGATTATGGGCCTGATGAGGGATGAGTAAAGAGGCACGATGACCTCCCCTAATCTAGATGTGAATCCCTTTATGATTAGGTGAGCTATATAAAATGTTTTTCTAACCACTTTGGCCACGTGGTTGTCAAATGAGAGATTGCTATCAACTTGGGTCCCCAGGTCCCTAATTACTTCTTCTGTACTTAATGGATTACCACCTGTGTGGTAATTTGTGGGCACTTTGTTTTTGCCAAAGGAGATGACTACTTTTTGGCATTTAGCTTGAGCCCATGGCTCTGACACCAGTTGTCTGTTTCTATGAGGCCCTTTTGGAGGATGCTTGTGTCGGCTGGAGAGTCGATTATGGCACCCAGTTTGCAGTCATCTGCAAACTTGGTCAGCCACAGTCCTTCTGTGTTGGCCTATACCTCAGAGAAATATATACCGAACAAGAGAGGTCCCAGGACTGAGTCTTGTGGGACGCCACTTGTAACTGGTTTGGAGTCTGATATAGCTGCAGCAATTCTAACCATGTGGGTTCTGTCCTTGAGCCAGTTTGCAACCCATCTAGTGACATAGGGGTTTATATTTAAGCTGGTGAGCTTATCTATAATGCCCGAGGGGGGTATTGTATCGAAGGCTTTTGTGAGGTCCACGTAGGCTATGTGGACCACCTTCCCTTCGTCAATGGCCTTGGTGACTGTTTCAAAGAAGTCGACCAGGTTTAAGAGGCAGGATCTGCCCTTAACAAAGCTGAACTGGGTAGGATCCAGTGTCTGTAGGTCCCCAATATCTTTATTTATGAGGTCCATGATGATCCTTTCCATAGCTTTACAGACCAAGCTAGTCAGGCTTATGGGGCGATAGTTTCCAGGGTCCGTTGAGGCACCACCTTTGTGGAGAGGGACCACTGTTGCTGTACGCCACTCTTTGGGTACATATCCTGTAGTAAGGCTGAAATTGAACAGTAGTTTTATGTTTGGCTTTAGCTCTTCTTGGAGTTCATGTAGGACGCAGCCCAGGACACCGTCTGGTCCCATTGATGCTGTGTTTTTTGCTTTGGAGAGGGCGGCTCTTACCTGAACATCTGAGATATCAGGGGGGCACCACTCTGCTGGGATAGATATTTGCCCTTTTGGTGGGGGGGGGAGTTTGCGCTGAACCTGTCAGCTAGGATGTTGGCAATGTCTGTGGGTTTGGTGTATTTTTTGTCATTTTGGACTAATTCTGAGCATATCTGGGAATTCCCACCCAGGTTCCTAACATAAATAAAGAAAGCCTTGTGATTATCTTAGTGTCCTGTGCAATTTTTCTCTCGAAGCTGTTCTTAGACGATTTTATGTGTGCCCTTAGTTTTTTGCTAATACTGATCAGAGATGCCTTCCCTTGTTGGGATTTTGCTCTATCATGTAGTAGCTTCCTCCTTCTAAAGTATAGTTTGTTTATGGCTGGGGTCCACCAGACAGAATGTCTGCCTTTGGAGGATTGGGTCTTGGTTTTATTTGGGATTGCATGATCCATTCATTCCTGAAGGTATTCATAGAATGCATTTATAAAGGATTCTGTGGTCTGGGACGTATTTTCCACAGGCCCGAGGGCTTTGAAGGATTCCACCTCGGTTTTGAGGAGTGTGAAATTTGCTTTAGAGAAGTTTTTTACTGTGGTTTTCTGGGCAGGGGGTGGTGTTGGGATGTGAATATCCAATGAGATCAGTTTATGGTCTGATCTGACCAGTGAGGGATACACTTCTGGTCTGGAGCATAGAGTCCCCATGTTGGTGATGATCAGGTCCAGTATGTTTTCCCCTCTTGTGGGAGTGGTAACAAGTTGTTCCATAGCATTTAAGTTTATGAATTCTAGGAACCTTTGGGCTAGGGTGTTGGAGCTAGAGTAATGCTCCCAGTCTATGTTTGGGTAGTAGAAGTCACCCAATATAATGGTGTTTGGAGAGGCCTTCATATTTTCCAGTGTTTTTAGGAAGGCCGAGTGGGGTTCCTGGGTTTGGGAGGGTGGTCTGTAGCAGGCTATAAACTGGAAGGCAGTTTTACCCACTGTTAGTTGCACATGGATAGTCTCTGATGCTTCGTGCTTTGCCACCAACCTGGAGGTGTGGGTATCTTTGATGAATATCGATTCTCCCCCTTCTTTTGTGGTTCAGTTCAAGTTTTGGGGCCGAAAAGCATGGTATGAGGTATAACCTGGTAGTGCTGGGGTGCTCTCAGGAGCCCTGAACCAGGTTTCTGTTACTGCACAGATATCGATGTTCTCCATGCTAAGGAGAGTTTCAAGTGCGTGCATCTTGAGGTTTACACTTCTGGCGTTAGTAGCATTACTCTTAGTTTCTTATCCCTTGTGATACCTATGGAGGTGGGTTTGTCTTTTAAGCCTTGCCTAAAAAAGGCACTATGGGGTAGCAAGAGCCTTTGCCAATATCCGAAAGCCCAGGGGTGACAGGTGCAAGCCGTCCCTAGTGAAGCATCGTGGCTTGTCGAGCATATCATCCCAGGCTGACAGGCATTGGATCCCCTTTGAATGACACCAGTACTTAAGCCAATTGTTGAAATTGATCATCTTGTCTTCATATTGTGGCATCATTCTTGGTGAGGGTAAGATGCTACTCAAGGTCAGGGTCATACCGGCCTGGGCTACATGCTCAGAGAGCTCCTCTATGTCTCTTTTCATGTAGTCCAGGGAGGTACATCTCAGGTCATTCACACCAGCATGGACAATGACTGAGTCATATTTGTACTTGCCTTGGAGTGACCTGAGTGCTTGTGCTATGTGGCGGATCCTAGCGCCTGACAGGCTGCTCACCGGTTCAGCCTGGTGAGCGGGACGTCAGTGTGCCTGACGATAGAGTCACCTATTACAAGTGTATCAGGTGTGTTGTTTAGCCTTAAGGGCTGTGACTGTTCGGCACACTGGCTTTGTGAGATATGTGTTGCAGGTGTTTTGTTTTGGGGTAGCGGTTGCTTGGGTATCTGCTTTGGAGGTCTCTGCTACTTAGGCAGATCTTTATTTAGAGCCTCCAAGTATGTTTTTGTGTGATTATGTGTTTGGTTTGCTGTCGTGGTAGGTCTATGTGAGACTGGAATTGTAGTGAGTGTGGTTTCCTTCTCCTCCTGACTGGTTATGCCAATACTGAGTTGAGAGAGCTTAGCCTCCAGTTTGGCTATATGGTTGCATCTCACACATGTGTTGGAATTAGTTGGGAGGAGGAGAGGGTTGTCTATGTACATGAGGCAGTTGTAACATTGCCTCAAGATTCCCAGGTTCACCAGCTGGACCGGAGAGGAGATTGACAACTGACCTTTGGACATGCTAGAATAATATTGGGAATTCCTTTATAATTGAAAACAGGGGCTAATGGGGAGTGAGGGTGTAGTGCTTTTAATTTTTAGTGCTGACTTATATAATTGCTTTAGTGAGCAAGTGCCAGGTAACTTAAGTGCAATGTGTTACAGGTAACTTAAATGCAAAAACGACAAACAGTAACTTTCTTTCAAGTGAAACAAGGAAATAAGTACAGTAAGAAATGCAGATATCACTAGGGATCCATAGAAGCGCTGAGAAGCCACGTTTTAGGTGGAATCAGCGTTTCAGGGAAATAACAAGCAAACAAACAACAAGCATACAAACAAAGCTAGATTCAGCAGGCCTGGATCTAGTCTATGCTACAGCAAACAAGCTGTACCAATTTCAGTAAGAAACAGTTCAAATATGCAGGCACTATAAACCTTTAACCAGAAATTCCCAGCTCAGAAGGGCAGAGTCCAGCCTCTCCTCCCACAATAGTGCAGACCACGAACCTTCTTAATGTAAAATAACTGGCCTGAAGCCCAAGTGCATAAACCAGAACTAATACACTTTAGGAATAACAGACACTGAGCTCTCAGTCAGCAGTTCCCACCTTAGAAGGATGAAAGCTACCTGTCCTGCCACCACAGTGCATGCCACAAACCTTCCTAATGTAAAACAACTGGTCTGAAGCCCAAGTGCTTAATCCAAAAGACAGAATGATAGCTACACTTTAATCAAGCTACTACCAAGCAGTAATAAATACAATTGAATACTTTAAAGAATGCCTGGATTAGTGCTCAAGTTATACAAACAAAGCTAGATTCAGCAGGCCTGGATCTAGTCTATGCTACAGTAAACAAGGTGTACCAATTTCAGTAAGAAGCAGTTCAGATATGCATGCACTATAAGCCTTTAACCAGAAATTCCCAGCTCAGAAGGGCAGAGTCCAGCCTCTCCTCCCACAAGAGTGCAGACCACGAACCCTCTTAATGTAAAATAACTGGCCTGAAAGCCCAAGTGCTTAAACCAGAATTAATGCACTTTTAGAATAACAGACACTGAGCCCTCAATCAGCAGTTCCCAACTTAGAAGGATGTAAGCTACCTGTTCTGCCACTACAGTGCAGACCACAAACCCTCTCAATGTAAAACAACTGGTCTGAAGCCCAAGTGTTGAAACTAAAAGGCTTAGAATGAGTTACACCAAGCAGTAATAAATACAATTGAGTACTTTTAAGATGACGCAAAAGCAAAACAAAGTAGGAAGAAACACAAGTACAGTAAAAGCAGATGATTTTTTTTTTTTCAGAAAAGTAGCAAAATCAGTAGTAAATACAATTCTCATGCAGTGCAAGCTGGTACACTTGAATATGTAGCAATATTAGTTCACACACAGTTTGAAAAAATGTAATTAAATTAAAAAGGACTAAAAGCAAGTGCAGAAAGGGTTAATTAGGTAGAATGCGGTAAAGAGACGGGCCCGGGGGAGTGTCTTAGATCAAATCTACAGTGGGGCGGGCACTGCAAAAGCCACCAAATTTAAACTACAACCAAGAACAGGGAGGGGGGGTGAGGAAAAACAGTTTCAACACAGATGTGAGGAATGTGCAAATTATAAAGCCAAAAAATATATGCTGTTCTCTCTCTCTCTCTCTCTATATATATATATATATATATATATATATATATATATATATATATCCAACAGATATCTAAGCAAACAATTTAGCTCTATAATACAGAATAATACAGAAAAGTATATTCCGCTCTATATATTTGCAGATAGTTCTGTAAGGCTGTCTCTCAAACTAAGGTTCCAGTTTGAATGCAGATTGTTAAGGTTACTAGGCTAATGGCCCTAAAGCCCTTACAGGTCTAGTCATATTTATCCCAAGTTGGCCCCATTGTTATTGGTTAGGTGAGCGAAATTCGCAGAGGTAAGGGTCTATGGTAGTTAATACTGACTTTCTCTGTCCAGGATGGACATGGGCACTGCCCCAGGAGTGAATCTGCATTCACCCATCAATTGATCCAATTGATCTAGGCTGCATTTGAAGAGAATCAGGGAGGGGCTCTGTTTCATGTGAACTGGAAGTTTAATCCAGAGATGTGGCAGTCCCTGGGAGATATAGTTATTTCTTCAACATAACCTGTTCATGTCAGAGGCTAGGTTAAGATCCCTGGAGTGAGTGACCTTCATGCAGATTGACTTATGAATGTTTAGCATTTCCATCCGGGCCGGGTCAGAGACTGCTCTGTAAGCCAGCCACAGGTCACCATTAGTAACTTGTAGGAGGCACAATACAGTGGCAGGGATTTCACTCTTTCCATGAAAGACTTGGTTTATGTACCCTGTAATTTCTTAGTGAGAAACCTCTGTGGTCTCTCCAGTTGTTACAAGTGTCTGGTGAGGTACATGCAAAAGGGAACATTGTATTCAATTATTTGTCTGATGAGTGTCGAGTATAATGGAATTATAACATCCTTAGATCCAGATGTGATGCCTTTACTCATAGATTGTGCCATAAAGAAGGATTTCCTTACTACTGTGGATATGTGGTGGTCAAAGTTCAGACTGCTGTCAACCTGAGTATCCAGATCACGTACCACTGGGTCTACACTTGGGGGGGGTGCTGTCTATAAAGTAATTAGCACTGATGTCAGCTTTATCAAAAGGAATAATGCATTTTTGCATTTAGCTTTAATCTGTGGCTTTGGCTCCAATTATTTTGTTTGCTTTAACTCTGTCTGCAGTATATTAACATCACTGGGGGACTCAGTGATTGCTACCAAATTTGTAATCATGTGGAAAAAACACAAAGCTGGACCACCACGATGAAACAATGAACTTTTAATCCAGTAAAAAAGTTGATAAGCGCTTTCACGTACACACTGAGTACGCTTCTTCAGATCTCAAAGCACAGTGAAAACCTCTCATCTTAAATAGTATTCACAAAATCATTCATAAACTAATTACTCAGTCAATTTTTCAATTAATTAAATAAATCAATTAAATCATCCGAAGAGTGACTCACATTTCTAGCTGAGAGCATCATTTTACAAGCAGTACATCCTTACTAAAACAACTTAACTAACCAATATATAAAATTAAAAAGTATGTAAACTTATAACCTAATGCTTAGCTAATCACTATAACAATAGATTCATATTAATTAATGAATTTGTAATGAATTTATCCGAAAAAATATATATAAAAAATAATAAAAACTTTTTCATATAATATTGATTTCATTAAAAACAAAACAACATATAAAAATAAAATATAAATATAGTGTATGCAACTTCATTTCAAGGGGCGTGAGTCAAGTATTGGTTTAATGCTTATATACTGATTAAGGCCTGGAAATTGATGTGCTTGCATTCTAAATATCCATTGAAGCTCTATAGTTTCCAGCCTATTTAAAGGATTTCCTCCTCTCTCAGTAACATTAACTAATTGTAGCACTCTGAACACAAACGAATGTCCCTTATATATAGTAGCATGTTTCGCTAATGCATTCAACTGATTTTTCTTTCTTAATCATAAATATGATTATAGATCCTAGCTCTAAGCCTTCGTGATGTCATGCCTACATAGAAGGCTTGACATTGTTTACAATTTGCCAGGTAAATGAGATTCGAATCATTACAGGAAGCATAGAATCTGGGTTTAAAACTGAATTCCATATTTGGATGTTGAAAATAAGAAGTTATGTACTCACCATAACGTTCCATCTGAGTAGGTGACTTCATTTGGATGCAACCTGTGGGATTTGGATCCAACATCGGATCCGAGCCGGCAATTCATAAGCTTTAGGATCTGAGCTCCTAGCTCCTCCCTTTACCCATAATCCCCTGCTAAGCCCTGACTGACCTCAGATTGAGTTTGCTCTGTGAATACCAGTATAACAGAATCCTGGGAAACCAGAACTAATAGTGTCATGAAAGGTCAGGGGGATGGAGGGGGGGATGGTTGCATCCAAATGAAGTCACCTACTCAGATGGAACGTTATGGTGAGTACATAACTTCTTAATCTGAAGTAGGAAGACTTCATTTGTCTGCAACCTGTGGGACAGAGTCCCCAGCTACCTGGATCTTGGGTGGCCGTCATGGAAGGATGTTCCGGAGCACCGCAGAGCCAAAGGATGCTCTCCCTCTGGAAACAACGTCCACTTTGTAATGTGAAATGAAAGTATGAGATGAGGACCAAGTGGCTGCTGCGCAGATATCATCTAATGGTACTCTAGATTTAAAGGCAGCAGAAGTAGATACTGCTCTTGTAGAATGTGCTGTAATTCTCTGAGGAGCTGGCTTTCCTGAGGTGTCATAAGCCTGCAAGATACAATTAGAAATCCACTTTGACAAAGTGACCTTAGAGACTGCCTTACCCAGTGCGAATTTTGCAAAGGAGATGAACAGTTGATCGGATTGTCTATGACCAGCTGTTCTGTGAATGTAGAAATGCAGTTGTCTATGAACATCTAAGGAATGCAGTTTATATTCTCCTTTGTTTTTATATTTGGGAAAGAAAACTGGCAAATTAATAGATTGGTTAATATTGGATTTGGAAGCAATCTTTGGAAGAAAGGAAGGATTGGTCCTGAGGGAAACCCTATCAGGAAAAAAGGAGAGATAAGGTGGTTTGACGCATAGAGCTTGGAGTTCTGAAACTCTTCTAGCTGACGTAATGGCCACTACGAAAGCAGTTTTCCAGGAAAGATACTTCAAGTCCACAGAGGCTGCAGGTTCAAAAGGAGGAGCGGTTAGGGCCTGCAGCACCAGAGACAAGTCCCAAGGTGGTACGGCTTCCTTAACAGGAGGTCTTAAGAGGAAAGCACCCTTAAGAAAGGTTTTACAAATTTTTGCAGCCATGAGAGGCGTCGAGTCATGACCCACATGGTAATGAGAAATGGCTGCCATCTGTACCTTTACCGTCGAAGAGCTTGCTCCTTGTTGGAAAAGGTCTGTCAAAAAGTCTAGTACCGCAGAGAGTGGCGCGGAAAAGGGATCAAGATTTTTATGTTCCGCCCAAATAAAGAACTGCTTCCATTTGCTTCGATAAACCTTCCTAGTAGAAGGTTTATGGGCAGCCACTATGATGGCTTTCACTGGTGAAGAGATACCGGGAGTCCTTATTAGGGATGGAACTGGAGCAGCCAAGCCGTCAATTTCAGCGTGTGAAGATTCAGGATTGGAAGCCCCTGAGGATGGGAAATGAGATCCGGAATTGGATCTAGAATCCAGGGCGGATTCATTCTGTGAGACCATACATAAGGGAACCATGGTTGACGAGGCCAGAATGGGGCAATGAGAATCATTTTGCTCCCCAAACTGCTGGCTTTCTGCAATAGTTTTTGCATTAGAGGAAGAGGAGGATAAGCATATAGGAGACCGGGAGGCCAAGCATGCACCAGGGCGTCTCTCGGGGATTCCCCGAATGGGGGAAGTAGAGCGAAGAAGTTGTCGCATTTGGCGTTTGAGGGAGAAGCAAAAGATTGCAACAGGGTTGCCCCCAGGCGGCAAAAATCTGCTTCGCTACTAGAGAATTGAGAGACCATTCATGAGGGGAAAGAATGGTGTGACTGAGCTTGTCCGCTAGAATGTTGGACCTTCCTGGAATGTGCATTGCCACAAGAAAGCGGTTGGTGGAGATTGCCCATTCCCATACTCTCATGGCCTCTCGACAAAGGGGGTAGGACCTGGTTCCCCCCTGTTTGTTGATGTACCAGACTACCGACATGTTGTCTGTCTGGATAGCAATAGTTCCTACAGGAAGAAGGCTGTGTAGTGCTTGCAATGCTAATAGCACTGCCCTCATCTCCAGAACATTTATATGCAGGGAGGTCTCTGAACTGTTCCACGTGCCTTGGACAATCCTGCCCGCTGTATGCCCCCTCCACCCAAGGCTAGAAGCATCCGTGGTCACCCTGGCTAGGGGGAATGCAGTACAGAAGGGTCTCCCTGTTAGGAGGTCTGTCGACTGGAGCCACCAGAACAGGGAGCTCTTGCATTCTCTGCTGATGGCTATCGGGCTGTTGAGAGGAAGGTAAAGTGGGGACCATTGGACCTGGAGGGTCCATTGAAGAATCCGCATGTGTAGCCGAGCATGAAGGAGGAGTGGGATGGCTGCCGCCATTGAACCTAGGGCCCTCAGGACCATAGCTGCAGTCGGAGCCTGTTCTAAGATGGCCATGATATGACACCTCAGGTTGGACAGTCGATCTGGAGTGAGGAATGCCCGCATGTTTCTTGTGTCCAATCTTCCTCCTATAAAATCTATAAGCTGTGTGGGGGCCAAGGAAGATTTTTCTTGGTTTATGGTGATGCCCAGCCGAGGGGCTATGTGAAGGAAATAGTCCCTGGCTGAGCACAGTAGATGCCTTGATGAAGCTGTAAGGAGCCAGTCGTCCAGGTATGGAAACACCTGAATTCCCTGGAGTCTCAGGTGGGCCGCTACCACTGCAAGTACCTTGGTAAACACCCTGGGGGCAGAGGTGAGACCAAAGGGAAGGACCCTGAACTGGTAGTGATTGTCTCCCAGCCGGAAGCGAAGGAACCTCCTGGACAGTCTGTCCATTAGAATGTGGTAGTACGCGTCCTTGAGGTCTATAGAGTGCATCCAATCATTCTCCCACAAAAGGGGGAGGATAGATTGTAAGGTGACCATCCAAAATGTTTGCTTGGTTACAGACAGGTTCAGTTGTGACAGGTCTAGGATCGGTCTTAAGTCCCCTGTCTTTTTTGGCACCAAGAAGAACCTGGAGTAAAACCCTGATCCGGTCTGATCTCGGGGGACGCGTTGGATGGCTCTTTTTGTTAGCAGCTGTGCGATTTCCACAGTTGCTACCTCCCATTGATTGGGTGGTACATCGGGGAGGTTTTTGGATCTGGGAATACTGTGAAGGGGGATTAAATAGCCTCTGGATATCACTCGAAGCACCCAACGGTCTGACGTGATTGACTCCCATGATGTCAGGTGCCTTGAAAAACGCCCCCCGACTGCCTCCAGAGAGGAGCAGCCGGGTAACCCATCAGGGTTGCTGCGTGGGTCTGTCAGAGAAGGGTTCTCTGGATCCAAAGTTCCTAGGAGCCCCTCTGCCTCTAGGACGGCGGCCTCCCTGTCCTCCTCTGCCATGGAAGGACTGGTTGTCTGGAGCAGGTTGGGATTGCTGCGATTTCCAGAACCACATCTTCTTCTGTCCCTTTTGGTTCTTCGAGAAGGACCTCTGGGGAGCTGAGAAGCGGACTCCGATGGCAGACAGCGTCTTCCCATCCTTTTCGCTCTGGACAAGCATTTCGCGAACCGTTTTGCCAAAAAGGGCAGAACCATCGAAGGGGGCATTCGCGAAGGTCACTTTGAAGGGCTCCACGAAGTCACAGTGGCGGAGCCAGGCCTGGCGTCTCATAACAAGGCCCGATCCGCTAGCTCTAGCGGCTCCCTCTGTTGCATGAGATAAGAGCCGCATAGAAGTATTAGACACTGCTCTGAGAGTGGCCATACGGGTGGAGTACACTTGTTTGTCCTCCACTGAAATGGACTCTGGGGGAGATGCAGCGTATTCCTTAATCAGGTCTCGCTGCATCCTGATCACGTGTGCCATATAGTTCAGCGCCCTCAGGGAGAAGGTTGCTGAACTAAAGACTCACTTCCCAATGTGATCCATCGAGCGGGATTCCTTGCTTGGGGGATGTATAGAGGGACTCTCCTGAGCCAATTCCCTCTTTGTGGCTGCAGCCATCAGCATGGCATCTACTGGGGGTCCCTTACTCCAATGTGTACGGTCCAATGGGGGACTAAGAATGCGGTCCGGACGTTTGGGAACAGGCTCTGCGGTGTCCGGGTCCTTCCACGCTCTGTTGGCAATAAGGTCCACTAGAGGGTCGGCAGGAGGGGACACCCAAGAGGTAGACGGGCCTGCCTCAAATGCCTCCAAGAACACAGACTCGTCCGAGGAGGCCTTGGGGGCAGACCACCCCCCCCGATCCTTAACATTTCCATAATGTCTCCAAAGGAGACATCTTCTGGGGGTGATCTTGGGGAGCCCTCCCCTTCCTCCAAGTCTGTGTCTTCAGTAATAGACTCGGGGGAGTCCACGTGCCTCCTCTTACACTTATGCTTACGAGGCACTTCCTCAAGGGGACTGTCCGAGGAGTCCTCGCCAGCAACCAGTTGTTCCAAAGGAACAACTTGGGACATTGAGGCGGGCTGTCCCTGAGACCGGCTGATGGGAGCCTGGCCCAGCTGCGAGGGAGTGCGGGATGGAGCCGAGACAGGGACCGGGGGTCCGGATGTCCTCAACAGAACCCTCTCCACAACATCGAAGGCCGAGGGGGAGCTGACTTCTCTAAGCCCCGAGAGCCGACCCCCACTCGGATCCGACAAATGGATCAGAACCGGAGCTGAGACCGTCGGATCCGAGAGACCGGTGCGCTCCGACCTAGACGGAGTCGAAGAGACACCGGCTCCCTCGGATCCGAGGCTAGGCCCACGGCTCCGAGAGGTCGGGTCCGAAGTACCCGAAGCACTCAAGGGAGGGATCGGATCCGAGGTGTGCCGACCAGTCGGATCCGACCCACCCCCGGGTCCAATGCTGCCCGGCTCCGAAAGCTCCAAACCTGGGAGTCGGGTCGGAGAAAGAGCTATGGGGGCGAAAAAAGGGGTCGAGGCCCCTCCCGGATGGGGGGGGGGCCAGGAGCACTCCCATCTGCATCTGGGCCTGGATGAATCGCCTCATCATCCGGTCCATATCAGCGTCCGACATAGAAAAGGTTGACCTCGACGAGGCCTCCGAGGCGGATCTAGAGTGTCGCCTCGATGACCTCGACGAAGGTCTAGTCTCCACCTCCTCGGGTCCGGAAGAGAACCGAGGGGATCGGAGCCAAGGAGGAGGAGATTTAGAAGCTAGAGGGGAGGCACGCTTAGGCGGGGGGGCCGAGACAGAGGCCTCGGCCCGCCGCTTATGGTGCCCCTCCCTGTGCCTCTCCTTTTCCCTCCTGGTCTCCCTATCCTCCGGTTTCTTGGCGGGAGATTGAGTCCCTGCCGGAGGAAGGGAGATCGAAGTAGCCACTGGTGTAGCAGGGGCCGAGGCCGAAGCCGATTCAGGAGGGAGAAGTCCAGCCAGAACCAACTTCGACCTCCGCTCCCTTAAAGCCCAGGGGTTGAACCCTGCACAAATGGTACAACCAGATGAAAGGTGTTCAACCCCCAGGCATGACCGAGTGTGGCCATCAGCCGGGGAAAGCTTATGACCACACTCGGTACATTTAGAAAATATAGCCTTGGGGGCTTCAGACATGGCTACGCCCTAACAGGCCCTAAAAAAAACACACACACACAACTAACACACACTAACGAACACCCGAGAAAGGTTAACTAAAAGAAGGGAGGAAAGCCTAATCAAACACACACTAATTTCTGCTAAAGTATAAAAAGGAAATATAGTGAAAAATATTTCACCAAATCGTTTTGCTATGGAGCTCGAAAAATCCCGTCAGCTACTGAGCGCGGCAAATGAAATCTGAGGTCAGTCAGGGCTTAGCAGGGGATTATGGGTAAAGGGAGGAGCTAGGAGCTCGGATCCCAAAGCTTATGAATTGCCGGCTCGGATCCGATGTCGGATCCGAATCCCACAGGTTGCAGATAAATGAAGTCTTCCTACTTCAGATTCTTTATTTCCACTAATAAAGTGGCAAAAATTACAGGAGCCACATGGAAAGGTTCCAAAAGGCTTCCATTCTCCCAAAAAATGTGTTGGTTTAATTGATGTACTATGATCGATACAAAGTATTCTCTTTAAATTTTTGCTGCTCCTATATGTGAATCTTGGCTGTGTGCCTACAATTTTACTAATATTTTGTTCAAGACCAAATATATGCCAATGCCTATGTATAATACCTGTTATAATACTGTTATCATTGGTATATCTGGTGATAAAAGTAACTTAATTTCTGGAAACATCCCTTTTTTTTTTATTTTTATAGTAGCGCCCACATTGTTTATCAACCACATGTGAATTATTATTTTTTGTGGTATCACTAGATATCATGCTTGTTTCTTCTAGCACCTTCTCCCTAATATTTCTTACAGTAGTGGTCTTATATCCCCTGTCTGTAAAAAGATCTTGTAATATATCTGCTTGTTCTTTAAGCTGAATAGGTTCTTTATATAATCTACTTATTCTAATGAACTGACTTTTTACCACATTCGGGAATATATAGCAAGGATGCATACTACTATATTCCAGTATTGTGTTCTTCCAACATTGCTTCCTGAAAAGGTTTGTGGATACAGAACCATAAGAGTCCTTCGTTATAGTAATATCTAAAAAATCATTAGTAAACTCAGAATATTCCATCGTGAACCTTAAAAAACTGGTCGTGGTTTCCAGAAAGTTCACAAACTCCTTCAATTCCCCAACTGTACCGTTCCAGAATAAAAGTATATCATCCACAAACCTTTTATATAGTATAACTTTCTCAAAAAATACACTATTAAATAAATTATTTAATTCCCAATAATAAACCACAAAATTGGCATAAGTGTTTGTGCACGGGGTGCCCATTGCTACACCCCATCTTTGTAAATATAGCTGATTGTTGAACATAAAAACATTATTGTTCAAAACGATGTCAAGTAAAGCACATATAAAGGTCTGTTTCTCAGAATTAAAGTTAAATGAATGATTTAATAGCTCCCTTACTGCTTCTAACCCATATTCATTGGGTATTAAAGTGAATAAGCTCTTAACATCTAGGGTAACTAATAAACATGTAGTAGGTATCAACTTAAATGGCTTAGCATTTATAACATTAATTAATTGATATGTATCTTTTAAAATTGTAGATATATTATCTATCAATGGACTAAGTGTTTTTTCTAGATAAACCGAAACTGTAACTGTCGCCCATCTCTCTCCTGCTACTATTGGGCGCATAGGTAACGGTATAATTCCTTTGTGCACTTTCGGCAAACCTTTTATGTATGGTACCAAAGGGTGTTCAATAAGAAAAAACTCATACATTTCATAAGAAATTTGTCTACACATCAAAATATTATATAAATCGCCAAGTATCTTATGTATTAAGTCACCTAACATTTTTTGGTCTATTTCACAATAGGTAGCAGCATCTAAAAGCATTACTAACATCAATTCATTATATTCATCTGTGTCTAATACTACTACCCCACTCCCTTTATCTGCAGGCTTAATGGTTATATTCAAATTATTTGATAAACTAAATAAAGAACTCTTTTCATGATAAGTCATATTATAGAAACAACATTTGCGTTTCATAAAATATTCATAAAAATCTCTTTCACATAGTTTTATAAAACTGTCTGTTACACTAGAAAACATTGGCATGAAAGAACTCTTTCGTTTAAACTTATATTCATTAACTGCTTTTTGTTCATTATTAACATTCATAAACATTGATTTCAAAGATACTGAACATCCAAATAGTCTCAAATCCACCAAAAGTTCACTCAAACAGCTGCTTTGAGATGGTATAAAAGTTAAGCCTCTATTTAGAAGAGTCAGGTCAGATTCAGATAGTTCATAGCTGGAATAATTAAAGACTATACCGTTCACTCTCTCACTTCATGTCTTGGTCCGTGGTTCACTCCAGAGAACTTCCTTTTTCTCCTTCCTCTGCTGTTTGATCTGCTCTGTGCTTGAAACCTTTGTTGTATGGGTAACGGCAAAAAACGCTCAATGTTGCCGTTATACTGCTTCGGTCTTGCTCCATTCATTGATGTACTAGCACTGGAAACTAGTGCCTGTTGATTCGGTGGTGGCGTATCACTAGGTAAATCATTTCCTAATGCAACGGAGCTGCGTGGTGATGTCATCAAGGATGTAGTTTCATTAGTCTCAGACGTACGAACATCTGAGATATTTGAAATAATTGGCATATTCTGTGTAATGGTATATACCTCTGGATTCCTTGCAGAGCTATTGTGGTCAGGTTGATTCAAGTCCATATGATCACGTCTCGGCCACACAAAAATCTGACCACTGGTAAAGTCTTTATAATCTCTCTGCAACTTACGATGTTTTATGTGATGCAGTTTATCACTATACATGGTTATTTGAGAGTACATGCCATCTAATCTCTTCTCAAACACTTCTCCTTTGAAACGAGTCTGCAGATCCCTATTCAGGGACTCTACTTTCGCTATCAGTTCATTTTCTATAGGTGTGAAGAAGTCAATTAGAAGTCTCATGTACTTGTTACTTAATTCAATATTTAATTCTTGCCATCTTTTTAATAGCTCAGGGTAGGTGTTACCATATGTTGGCATGCATAGTACTCTCATACCACAAGGTATGACCTGAAAGTGAAGGCATGCCTCTATATGGCGTCACTGCCATATTAACCTTTGTAACTTATATAGATCATTCTCTAGGCTCTTTACAAGAGCATTAAATTCTTGCATGTTCTCCATATTACCTGAATGGACTTGTGTAAGTGGTAACTGCAATTCCAAGCTGAGTAAAGGATTTGTATTTAACTCAGTGATATTAGACCATTTCCGACTCATACTCTTCCTTTCAGGAACATAGTCCAGTTCTATAGCAGTTGGTTCCATGGTGAATCTGGTAACGTGTGACTGCTGCGTTGCCAAAAGAATATGAAAGCTGTATGACTAGAACAAAAAGTAACGCTGCTGTCCAAAGGTCCAGACTTTGAGGACGTAAAACGAAATATGTGGAAAAAACACAAAGCTGGACCACCACGATGAAACAATGAACTTTTAATCCAGTAAAAAAGTTGATAAGCGCTTTTACGTACACACTGAGTACGCTTCTTCAGATCTCAAAGCACAGTGAAAACCTCTCATCTAAAATAGTATTCACAAAATCATTCATAAACTAATTACTCAATCAATTTTTCAATTAATTTAATAAATTTGTAATCATCAATGAACTTGCATGGACCTCTGAGAAATAAACTCTGAACAGTAAGAGGCCCAGCACAGAACCCTGTGGTATGCCACTGGTAACTGGTCTTTTGCTAGAGATGAAGTCACCCACTTTGACGGTATGCATCCTGTCGGTGAGCCAGTTGGCAACCTATCTCATAATGCAGGGGTTAATTCCCAATTAGGAGACGTTCTCTATAATACCTGCGTGGTGGACTGTGTCAAGATAGGTGGTATACATTGTCTTTTCCTCATCCAGGGCCTTGGTGACTTTCTCGAAGAAGGCAACCATGTTCAACGGGTATGATCTACCGTTAATGAATACGAACTGGGTTGAGTCCAGAGTTTGAAGATTACCTATGTCATTGTTAATAAGGTCTATAATGATTCTTTCCGTAGCTTTGCAGACGAGGCTAGTCAAGCTTATGGGCCTATAATTCCCAGGGTCAGCTGGTGGTCTCCCTTTGTGCAGAGGGATAACTGTTACTTTCCTCCATTATGCTGGAACATAGCCAGTTCGCAGGCTGTGGTTAAACAGGAATCCAAGTGGTTCTGGTAGGTCATGTTTAAGTTGACTGCCACTTTGTTTTGGTTCACTCTTATATGCTTTTGGATATACTTCTTTTCTTGAGTGAACCATTTATCCTTTTTGCCTTGACTGTTGTGTATTTACTTTGTTCTTGTTCTTGGCGAATTGGAGCAATGGCAGAAGATGGTTCCACAGAGACAGAGTTGGACTACAATCCACACAGCGATTCCATTAATACTGGATTGTCCTTCGATAACGTATTATTACATTTCCAAATTTTAACTCCACTTAAAGCTTGTTTTTTGACTGCCACTTTGTTTTGGTTCACTCTTATAGGTTCATAGGTTCATAGGTTCATACTAGGCTATCTGCCCTAGGGCATTTATAAGCCTAGCCAGAGTATGTTTGGCTTTTGCCACCCATTTTAAATTAATTTTGCTATGCCCTTTTTTGAGGTTAGTATACTGTGCCTCTGTCTAACAGTGACACAGAAGTGATACCCGGGGTAAACCTACGATCTCCCATCCACTCATCAAGATTCCTCTTGAAGAGAGTCAATGAGGGACTCTGCCTAACCTGGACTGGGATTTTATTCTAGAGTGAAGGGAGCCTCTGGGTAATGAATCTGTCCCTCCAACATGTCCTATTTATTTCAGTGTTGAGGTTCAAGTCTCTCGAGCGTGTAGCTCAATGGGATTTGGATTTTTTGAGGTGCAGCATGTCCCTTAATTCTGGGTTGGACATGGCTTTATACGTCAGGCACAGGTCGCCTCTGAGTAGGTGGTATGCCACTGAGTAGAGCTGGAGTTTCTTTAACCAGGCAGCATATGGCATCTGTTTGAGCCCTTTGATCCTCTTGGTGAGGTACTTTTGGGGTCTTTCCAGTTGCTGCAGGTGTTTGGTAAGGTACATCCCAAAAGGGGCATTGTACTCGATTATGGGCCTGATGAGGGATGAGTAAAGAGGCACGATGACCTCCCCTAATCTAGATGTGAATCCCTTCATGATTAGGTGGGCTATATAAAATGTTTTTCTAACCACTTTGGCCACGTGGTTGTCAAATGAGAGATTGCTATTAACTTGGGTCCCCAGGTCCCTAATTACTTCTTCTGTACTTAATGGATTACCACCTATGTGGTAATTTGTGGGCAATTTGTTTTTGCCAAAGGGGATGACTATACACTTTTTGGCGTTTAGCTTGTGGCCATGGCTCTGGCACCAGTTGTCTGTTTCTATGAGGCCCTTTTGGAGGATGCTTGTGTCGGCTGGAGAGTCGATTATAGTGCCCAGTTTGCAGTCATCTGCGAACTTGGTCAGGCACAGTCCTTCTGTGTTGGCCTGTACCACCGAGAAATATATAACGAACAAGAGAGGTCCCAGGACTGAGCCTTGTGGGATGCCACTTGTAACTGGTTTGGAGTCTGACATGGCTCCAGCAATTCTAACCATGTGGGTTCTGTCCTTGAGCCAGTTCGCAACCCATCTAGTGACATAGGGGTTTATATTTAAGCTGGTGAGCTTATCTATAATGCCCGAGTGGGGTATTGTATCGAAGGCTTTTGCGAGGTCCAGGTAGGCTGTGTGGACCACCTTCCCTCCGTCAATGGCCTTGGTGACTGTTTCAAAGAAGTCGACCAGATTTAAGAGGCAGGATCTGCCCTTAACAAAGCCGAACTGGGTAGGATCCAGTGTCTGTAGGTCCCCAATATCTTTATTTATGAGGTCCATGATGATCCTTTCCATAGCTTTGCAGACCAAGCTAGTCAGGCTTATGGGGCAATAGTTTCCAGGGTCCATTGAGGCACCACCTTTGTGGAGAGGGACCACTGTTGCTGTACGCCACTATTTGGGTACATATCCTGTAGTAAGGCTGAGATTGAACAGTAGTTTTATGTTTGGGTTTAGCTCTTCTTGGAGTTCATGTAGGATGCAGCCAGGGACACCGTCTGGTCCCATTGATGCTGTGTTTTTTGCTTTGGAGTGGGCGGCTCTTACCTGAGCATCTGAGATGTCAGGGGGGCAGCACTCTGCTGGGATAGATATTTGCCCTTTTGGTGGGGGGGAGAAGTTTGCGCTGAACCTGTCAGCTAGGATGTTGGCAATGTCTGTGGGTTCGGTGTATTTTTTGTCATTTTGGACTAATTCTGAGCATATCTGGGAATTCCCACACAGGTTCCTAACATAACTAAAGAAAGCCTTGTGATTATCCTTAGTGTCCTGTGCAATTTTTCTCTCGAAGCTGGCCTTAGACGATTTTATGAGTGCCCTTAGTTTTTTGCTAATACTGATCAGAGATGCCTTCCCTTTTGGGGATTTTGCTCTATCATGTAGCTTCCTCCTTCTATTGTATAGTTTGTTTATGGCTGGGGTCCACCAGACAGGACGTCTGCATTTGGAGGATTGCGTCTTGGTTTTATTTGGGATTGCATGATCCATGCATTCCTGAAGGTGTTTATAGAATGCATTTATAAAGGATTCTGCGGTCTGGGCCGTATTTTCCACAGGCCCGGGGGCTTTGAAGGATTCCACCTCGGTTTTGAGGAGTGTGAAATTTGCTTTAGAGAAGTTTTTCACTGTGGTTTTCTGGGCAGGGGGTGGGGTCGGGATGTGAATATCCAGTGAGATCAGTTTATGGTCTGATCTTACCAGTGAGGGATACACTTCTGCTCTGGAGCATAGAGTCCCCATATTGGTAATGATCAGGTCCAGTATGTTTTCCCCTCTTGTGGGAGTGGTAACAAGTTGTTCCATAGCATTTGAGTTTATGAATTCTAGGAACCTTTGGGCTAGGGTGTTGGAGCTAGAGTAATGCTCCCAGTCTATGTTTGGGTAGTTGAAGTTGCCCAATATAATGGTGTTTGGAGAGACCTTCATATTTTCCAGTGTTCTCAGGAAGGCCGAGTGGGGTTCCTAGGTTTGGGAGAGTGGTCTGTAGCAGGCTATAAACTGGAAGGCAGTTTTACCCACTGTTAGTTGCACATGGATAGTCTCTGGTGCTTTGTGCTTTGCCACCAACCTGGAGGTGTGGGTATCTTTGATGAATATCGATACTCCCCCTCCTTTTGTGGCTTGGTCCAAGTTTTGAGGCTGAAAAGCATGGTATGAGGTATAACCTGGCAGTGCTGGGGTGCTCTCGGGAGCCCTGAACCAGGTTTCTGTTACTGCACAGATATCGATGTTCTCCATGCTAAGGAGAGTTTCAAGTGCATGCATCTTGAGGTTTAGACTTCTGGCGTTGAGTAGCATTACTCTTAGTTTCTTATCCCTTGTGATACCTATGGAGGTGGGTTTGTCTTTTGAGCCTTGCCTAAAAAAGGCACTATGGGGGTAGCAAGAGCCTTTGCCAATATCCAAAAGCCCAGAGGTGACAGGTGCAAGCCATCCCTAGCGAAGCATCGGGGCTTGTCGAGCATATTATCCCAGGCTGACAGGCATTGGATCCCCTTTGAATGACACCAGTACTTAAGCCAATTATTTTATTTATTATTTATTTATTTTAATTTTGTTTACCGGGATGGTCCGACTGGACAAGGTCCGTTTACAGCGGAGGCCCGGGGAGAAAAGCTCCAGTTTAATTAGGATAACATATTACAGTAAATAAACATATAATACCATATGTAGGCAATAGTATCTATTGAACAAGAAATTTCTAGACGGAAGTCAAAAGAGTAGACATTTGCAGTAAAAAAAAGCAATTTACATATATACATTTAGTTAGCAAAGAGCATAGTCAGATTTTATTAGGTACATGTTTTCCATGTAAAATATTTTGAGGAAATATATTTATTGGGGCATGAAAAGACAGATAGAAGTTGGTTGTAAAGGTAACAGATTGTGGTCTATATGATACATGGACAGAGCCAAGAACTTGTGAGATGGGCCTTAAGTGAGTTTTTGAATAGAGTGGTGCTAGCTGCAGAAGTCACAGATGGGGGGAGATTATTCCAAGTTTTGGCTATAGTGTGTGAAAAGAGAGATTTTCCTGCTGTATTATTTGCTGAGGTAATAGTGAGGAGTGACTTGTTGGCTGAGCGGAGTGGACGATTTGGAGTGTGGCAGGTCAGTAGATGCCTTAATGCAGGAATTTTATCGGGTTGTTTTAGGATGTTATATGATAGAACAAGTTGGTGATATAGTAGCAGCTGTGGCAGTTCGAGCCATTGAAGTTGTCTGAGAGGTATGCAGTGATGGGTTCTAAATGGGGTGTTTTTGGCAAACTTGGCAATTCTGTTATAACAGGACTCAAGTTTGTCTAGGTCAGATTTCCTAATGTGAGTGAGAATTGGGGCTGCATATAGTAGTGTAGATAGGAGATGGGTTTGAGCTAGGGTGACTTTAGCTTGATTAGTTAGAAAGTTCTTTTGCCTGTATAAGGAACCCATCTTTTTGTGCACCTTTTTTATAGTTTGAGAGATGTGGATGTTGAAGTGGAGGTTGTTGTCTATTTCGATGCCAAGGAGCTTGGTGTGAGGAGAGGGAGAGATGATAGTACCATTGGTGGACGAGATGGAGAAGAAGACTGGAGTTGTTTTTGATTTGTTTGGGGTAAAAAGTAGTAGTTTGGTTTTGTTAGGATTTAGGATAAGTTGTATGTTAGTTATCCATCTTTCTACTGAGGTGAAGGACTCTTGGGTGAGGTCCTGTAGGGAGGTCAGGGATGGAGATGAGCATATAAGGGTGGAATCATCTGCATATTGGATTAGTGAGGCATGCAGGCTACTTTTGTATAGGTTATTGGTAAATATTGAGAAGAGAAGAGGTCCTAGTATGGAGCCTTGGGGTACACCAATGGTGGTTGGGAGCAGAGATGATAAAGCTCCTTGCCACTGGACAGCTTGTTGTCATTCTGATAGGTAGCTTTTAAACCAAGCAATAGTGTTTGGGGTGAAGGCTAGGGAGGTGAGGGTATCTATTAGTATGGAGTGAGAGACCATATCAAATGCTTTGGAAAGGTCAAGGAATATGGCTGATACGAATCTGTTGTTATTCCTGTGTTGGTTAACTAGGTCTGTGAAGGAGAGGAGGGCAGTGGTTGTACTATGGTGAGGTCGAAAGCCATGTTGTGTGGGAGAGAGGAGATTGTTTATGTTTAGGAAGTGCATGACTTGTGAGTGTATGCATTTTTCTAGTATTTTTGATAAAGGTGACAGAATAGCAATGGGTCGATAATTTGAGAAATCATAGGAGGTGCCTCCCTTATGAAGGGAATGATATAGGAGACTTTCCACAGATGAGGGATATATGACTCCTGTATAGAGCGGTTGATAAGGATTGAGACTGGGTAGGCTATGGAGTTGGCTGCCATTTTTAGGAAATGTGCTGGTAGCCCATCTGCTCTGCGAGGGTAGTGGGTTTAAGTTTTAAGAGATGTTTCTTTATTGTAGAGGTTGGGATAGGTGAGAAGGTAAGAGGAGCAGAGTTGTTTGGTGCTGTAGGCATGGGTGTGTAGTTATTTTGGCTAGTTGAGTGGATAATGAGTTAATGGATTTGGTAAAATGTTGGTTGAATTTTGAGGCTATTTCGGTAGTTGTGTCTGTGGAGGTTGTGGTGGGAGAGGGTGTGGTGTTTTTTCCTGGTTTTAGTAGGGAGTTAATTGCATGTCAGAATTTTTGTGGGCTGTTGGAGTATTTGTTTTGGATATTTAGGTAGTAGTTTTGTTTGTCTAACTTAGTTTGCTGTTTAGCCTGGTTTCTAAGATGTTGATAGTTTTGTTTAGAAATACTAGTGTTGTCTTTCTTCCAGGTTTTCCATGCCTTATCTCTAGATTTTAATAAGGCTCTAGTGGTGTTAGTAAGCCAAGGAGCTGAGTGGACTTTAGCTCTAATAGTTCTTATGGGTGCTATATGGTCAAGGACCTTAATGAAAGTATTATTAAAGTATTCAACTGCTAGGTCTAAGTTCAGGATATGTAGAGGTTCCCAGTTGCAGTTATTTAATGCAGTGTTAAAATGTAGAGGATTAACTTTGCGATCATTTCTAACTTGTCTAAAGACAGTAGGTTTGTGTATGTTGGTACGTCTGCGTATGAGGAATGTTGGGAGATGGTCACTAAGGCTGTCTGGTAGAAAACCTGTGTGATAGTTTTGTTCTGGGTAGTTCACTAATGTCCAGTCTAATATGGATTTTTTTTTGGGACTTCTTATCTATTCTTGTAGGTTCTAGAATAAGTTGAGAGAATCCATAGAGGTTGATGTGGCAAGTGGGGTTATTAGAGGTGCAGGCTAGCCAATCAGTGTTTAGGTCTCCTAACAGAATAGTCTCTTGTGGTAGGTTGTCTTTTGTCCATTGCAGAATTTCTTCAATTTTAATAATGTTATTGCCTGGAGGGATATAAGTACAGAGAATATTGATACTCTTTTTATTGTTAAGTTGTAGCATAATTCCTAAAATTTCAGCATTGTCAAATTTTGGTGGTGGGGTTGGCAGGGGTTGTATAGTAAGTGTATTTTTGTAGATAATTGCAACTCCCCCTCCCTTCTTACCTATTCTATCTAGTCTAATGATGTTATATCCTGGAGGGAGAATTTCTTCATTCTTAGTGCTGGGATTTAACCAGGTCTCTGTTATGGTTAGTATATCAGGGGAGTAGTGGGTTAAGAATGCGTGTACATGAGTAATTTTGTTAGATATACTGCGAGTGTTAAGGTTTATGATGAGTAGGTCTGTTGTGTGTTTGTTTGGGGGTATGATGTTGGTTGGTCCTGGATTCGGGTGAATGTCACCAGAGATAAGGAGGTATTTCTTTAATAGTATATGACGTCTGATTGCTTGTAGCATATCTATGTAAAGTTTGTTTGGTATCTTTCTAGTGAAAGATGTTAAACAGCACTTGTTGAGTATGAGTACTATTTTGTTAATTTCTAGTATAAAGGGGGATATGGGGAAGCTCTTGTGGTCTTTTGTTGGTGTGAAGGGTTGTGTTGTATGGTAGGAGGTTTGGGGTAATGAAATGTATGAGTGTGAGGACGTTGTGTAGGTTAGGGCTGTGAGGGTAGATAGGAGGCATATAAGAAAGGAGAGCATGGTATGTGTCATTGTGTTTGGTTGATAATTTTAATTGGATGAGAGAAAAGATAGGTGTTGTGTTTGGGAGGAAAGAAGATAATTGGATTTAGGGAGTGGTCAGGTGATATGGGAGGTGGGAGGAGAGGAGATAATTGGAGTCTGGGAGTGGTCAGGTGATATGGGAGGTAAGAGGAGTGAAGATGATTGGCTGTGTGGAGTGGTCAGGTGGTATGGGGTTAAAAATAAATCTAGATGCAGTGGGGTGGGTGGGAATTGGGGGTAGGGTAGGGGAGCGGAGTGAGCCCACGGGGCGAACGGAGCGGGTAGAGACAAGTGAAGGAGTAGTTCAAGAAAAAACAATCAGCCAAGCGCTGACTACTGAAGGTAAGTTAGGTGAGGGTAAGTACAGGGATAAGTACTACAATGGTAGTGAAGTGTGGGAGGATAGGTAGGTGTTGACATTAAAACTCCAGGGTGAAGTATTTGAGAGGGAGTCTATGTAAGGCAATTCTATATGGGAGCTAGTTGGTCTAGGACTAAGGAAGGAAATACTAAAGGTAGAAAGAAGGGGGGTTACAATGATGGAGGTGAAAAAAAAATTGTAGGAGGTCTTCAAGGATAGATAGTGGGTAAAGGCTGCTGGCTGTTTAGGTTGGGGGCATGCTCTATAACCTCAGAAGCAGTAATTACAATTATGATCTTAACTAATAGGTTTCAGGACACCATGTACTTTCTTGCTTCCTTTGGTGTGAGGAGACAGAGAAAAGAAGGCAGTATGATGAGACAATTGTTGAAATTGATCATCTTGTCTTCATATTGTGGCATCATTCTTGGTGAGGGTAACATGCTACTCAAGGTCAGGGTCATACCGGCCTGGGGTACATGCTCAGAGAGCTCCTCTACGTCTCTTTTCATGTAGTCCAGGGAGGTACGTCTCAGGTCATTCACACCAGCATGGACAATGACTGAGTCATATTTGTACTTGCCTTGGAGTGTCCTGAGTGCTTGTGTTATGTGGCGGATCCTAGCGCCCGACAGGCTACTCACCGTGACCTTCTCCTTGTTCAGCCTGGTGAACGGGACGTCAGTGTGCCTGATGATAGAGTCACCTATTACAAGTGTATCAGGTGTGCTGTTTAGCCTTAAGGGCTGTGACTGTTCGGCACACTGGCTTTGTGAGATATGTGTTGCACGTGTTTTGTTTTGGGATAGCAGTTGCTTGGGTGTCTGCTTCGGAGGTCTCTGTTGCTTAGGCAGATCTTTATTTAGAGCCTCCGAGTATGTTTTTGTGTGATTATGTCTTTGGTTTGCTGTCGTGGTAGGTCTATGTGAGACTGGAATTGTAGTGATTGTGGTTTCCTTCTCCTCCTGACTGGTTATGCCAGTACTGAGTTGAAAGAGCTTAGCCTCCAGTTTGGCTATATGGTTGCATCTCTCACATGTGTTGGAATTTGTTGGGAGGAGGAGAGGGTTGTCTGTGTACATGAGGCAGTTGTAACATTGCCTCAAGATTCCCAGGTTCACCAGCTGGACCGGAGAGGAGATTGACAACTGACCTTTGGACATGCTAGAATAATATTGGGAATTCCTTTATAATTGAAAACAAGGGCCAATGGGGAGTGAGGGTGTAGTGTTTTTAATTTTTAGTGCTGACTTATATAATTGCTTTAGTGAGCAAGTGCCAGATAACTTAAGTGCAATGTGTTACAGGTAACTTAAATGCAAAAACGACAAACCATAACTTTCTTTCAAGTGAAGCAAGGAAATAAGTACAGTAAGCAATGCAGATATCACTAGGGATCCACAGAAGCGCTGAGAAGCCGCGTTTTAGGTGGAATTAGCATTACAGAGAAATAACAAGCAAACAAACAACAAGCATACAAACAAAGCTAGATTCAGCAGGGCTGGATCTAGTCTATGCTACAGCAAACAAGGTGCACCAATTTCAGTAAGAAACAGTTCAAATATGCAGGCACTATAAACCTTTAACCAGAAATTCCCAGCTCAGAAGGGCAGAGTCCAGCCTCTCCTCCCACAAGAGTGCAGACCACGAACCTTCTTAATGTAAAATAACTGGCCTGAAGCCCAAGTGCATTAACCAGAACTAATACACTTTAGGAATAACAGACACTGAGCTCTCAATCAGCAGTTCCCAACTTAGAAGGATGAAAGTTACCTGTCCTGCCACCACAGTGCATGCCACAAACCTTCCTAATGTAAAACAACTGGTCTGAAGCCCAAGTGCTTAATCCAAAAGACTTAGAATGATAGCTACACTTTAATCAAGTTACTACCAAGCAGTAATAAATACAATTGAATACTTTAAAGAATGCCTGGATTAGTGCTCAAGTTATACAAACAAAGCTAGATTCAGCAGGCCTGGATCTAGTCTATGCTACAGCAAACAAGGTGTACCAATTTCGGTAAGAAGCAGTTCAGATATGCATGCACTATAAGCCTTTAACCAGAAATTCCCAGCTCAGAAGGGCAAAGTCCATCCTCTGGACTCTGTGTTTTTGGATTTACTTCTTTTTTGAGTGAGCCATTTATCCTTTTTGCCTTGACTGTTGTGTATTTACTTTGTTCTTGTTTCCGGCAAATTGGAGCAATGGCAGAAGATGGTTCCACAGAGATAGAACTGGACTACAATCCATGCAGTGATTACATTAATACTGGATTTTCATTCAATAACATATTATTACATTTCCAGATTTTAACTCTACTTGAAGTTTGGTTTTTGACTGCCACTTTGGTTAACTGTTATGTGTTTTTGTTTAAAAGGCAACCTTGGATTTTGTCTGGTCCCATTGATGCCATGTTTTTGGCCTTGGAGAGTGTTGGGATGACCTGCTCTCTTGAGATAATAGGCTGAGGAATTGTGGCAGGTATACTTTCGGGATGACTGGAGGGGACAGGGGAGGTGAAGTATGCTCCAATTCTGTTAGCCAGCAGGTTGGCTGTTACCTCTGACTGAGTATGGGTGGTGCCATCCACAACTAGTTCAGTGCATAACTAGGTATTCCCTTGCCTTGTAGTTATCCTTAGCTAGGGAGGCTATTTTTGCTTCATAATTAGCTTTGTAGGACTTGACAATATCTTTAATTTGTTTGTTCAAGCTAGAGAGGGATTTCTTCCTTGCTGAGCCAGTTCCCGCTTGTTCTTGGACAATAGTTTCTTTCTCTTGTTGTATAGCCTGTTTAGACAACTAAGGGTCCACCAGGGTGGCTTCTCTTTTTCGGCAAGACCTGGTTTTAATCCGGTGAGGTACAGCTGATTCTATACAACTGCTTAAGTGGTTATACAGGGCTTTGGT
Organism: Protopterus annectens; assembly: GCF_019279795.1. Classification (NCBI taxonomy): domain Eukaryota; kingdom Metazoa; phylum Chordata; order Ceratodontiformes; family Protopteridae; genus Protopterus; species Protopterus annectens. The sequence continues at coordinate 1,709,757,432 of NC_056732.1, forward strand.
GTACACCTCTGCATAGGAGTCTATGTTATCTGCATTTGAGGGAGCTTTGAAACTTCTTATACCATCACTTAGTAGGAAGTAATTCATCTTTGAAATATTGTTTGAGCTTGATGGGGTATCTGGTCTTATTACATCAAACAAGACTGATTTATGGTGTGGTCTTACTTGGGAGGACATTACATGGAGTGTGTGTGTGTGTGTGTGTGTGTGTGTGTGTGTGTGTGTGTGTGTGTGTGTCTGTGTGTGTGTGTGTGTGTGTGTGTGTGTGTGTGTGTGTGTGTGTGTGTGTGTGTGTGTGTGTGTGTGTGTGTGTGTGTCTGTGTGTTTAATTGTAGGTGAGTACTACGTCCAGGACATTTTATTTATTTACATTTTAGCTTCTTGTGGGTGTACTGACTAGCTGATTCAGAGCATTTGCATTGACAAAGTCCTAGAAACTCTGACCTAGGATGTTTGTGGTCTTGTATGTTTCCCAGTTGATGGTAGGATAATTAAAACCACCCATGAGTAAGGTGTTGGGCTGTATGGCAAGTGACTCCAGTAAGCCCAGGTATGCAATGTGCTTTTCTTGTCTCATGGTTGGAGACCTATAGCTAGCTATGATGTGGTAGGGGGTTCTGCCTACAGTTAATTGGACATGGAGTAGCTTAAGGGAGCCATACTGTTTAACCAGTCTTGAGGTGTACTTATTCTTAATGAAGATGGATACACCTCCTCCTCCTCTGGTTCTTTCATGCTCAGTTTGTGGTCTGAACATATGGAAGGCATTGAAGTTGTGCATGGCCATGGTGTCATGTTTCGATGACTGCACAGATGTTAGCATCTTACAAAGTGAGGAGTGCTTCCAGGGAGTGCAGTTTCTTGTTTATACTTCTAGCATTAAGCAGCATTCCCTTGAGTTTATCTAGAAAGTATTTTGTTATGTTGGCAGGTTTGTTAGTTTTACACTGCCCAAAAGAGGCACAGTAAGGATGGCTAATGCTTTTGTCAGTGTCCGAAAGCCTATAGGAGACAGGTGCAGACCATCTCTGGCAAAGCAGCATGGCCTGTCAACCACGTCTTTCCAGGCTGACAGATATTGGACCCCCTTGGATTGACACCACAAGCTAAGTTAGTTCTTAAAAGCAATCTTTTTTTGTTAAAAGTTTGGCATCATCCTTGAAGAAGGTAGAATGCTGTTTAAAGGTAGACTTATAGCTGCCTGTGATGCATAATCTGAAAGCTCAGTCAGGAGGTACCAGGGAAGCGGAGGAGTAATCAGAGGTGCAAGATATTGACGCGATAACTCAAGCTGTGCAATCTTGACAAAATGTTTAGAAAAAAAAGATACAGCATTGCCATCCATGAACCTTCTGATCTGGGGACTAATAACCTTTGTCTGGAGATTGACAGTTACTGGTTCGATGACTCCATTTGACAGTATGCTTTCCGGAAAGGGAGAGAAAGAGAGAAATCTGATTCCCTGAACAAGAGGGAATCCCCTGAAAAGGAAGAAGGGATTTCCATTGGCGAGAGCACCTCCCCTTTGTTCTATATTCAAAACCCAACTTCTCAGAGAATAGTTAATATCGAAAAGGAAGATGAAGTCTCAGGGACATAGAAAGGTTGCCACGATGGAAGGGAGAACCACAACAGGTGAATAGTCATGCTTTCTGAGAGAACTATCTTTGATTTTGCGGGAATTTTCCTTTCTTTTTGATCTTCCTTTCCCCTTGTTTCTTTCAACCCTGATTACTAGTTCATTGATGTTTAAACTGTTTATTGGAAAAGGGCTAAGGAGGATGGAAAATTACTTGATCTGAAAAAGATGGATTGAAAAACAGAGTTACTTGGAATCAGTTGGCCCATTTCTTACTTCTTAAGCACTTCTGCTGCAGAAGGGCCAAACAGAGTCTCTTTATCTAAGAGAGAATGTGAAATCTCATATTTAACATCATCAGGAACATTTTAAGAATGAAGCCAAACAAATCTCTGTAAAACTGATCTAGATGCAGCAGCCTTAGAGGAGAAATCAGCAGCATCAAAGGTGCATTTTAAAATATGCTTAAGTCACTGGAGAGCTAGCATTTAATAAATTATTTACCTCAGAAGAAGGATGGTTGACCATTAGGTTCTGGAAAAAAAAACACAAGCTAAAGTTTTAACATATAAGCTTGATAGCTTAAAATCCTGAAAGTTTAAACCCTAGAGGTATATATTTTGTTCTGCAACTTATCCATTGTTTTTCCATCTTTGTCTGAAGGAATGGAAGCAATCAGATTTAGAAAGAGAAATGACTGCTGGGTCTGCTTTAGGATTAGGAAACAGACAACTTGTATGTCTGGGGCACCCTGTATAACCTGTCAGATCTCTTAGGAGCAGAAGAATGACTACCAAGAAGGCTTGATGCAGCCAGAAAAAAAACATTATTTAAAGCAGGCAATACAGGAAGGATAGGTGCAGGTTTGGGCAGCTGTAGGTGTAAAACTTATAATACATTTTCTGTGGCATAGGAATTTCATTCTGATCTCGCTGAAACACCTCTTTCATGTTAAATAAAGGGATTTCCATTTTTGAAATTTCTTTAGCTGGGAAGTCTGAAGCAATACTGTCCTCAGACTCAGAATGCTCAGACTGAGAAGAAACTCCTGAAGTACACCCCTCTCCCATACAGACTGCTCTTCTGACTGAAACAGCAAGTCAGAATGAGAAGGAACACTTTTCCTTTTCTTACCAAAATAATGTGAAAGTGAGGAAAATGTAGTAATTACTCCCCAAATACCACTAAATCTGCCCTGCCCATGGCAAAAGAACCAAGAGACTAGAAGTTTTTCTCACTAAGTACATTGTGTTTCTGAACAAAGCCTGACCCTAGGCACACGACCCAGCAACCACAACCCCATCCCAGCTAAGTGAAGACCCTTTACCTGTCTCTTCCACAGACAATACTGGCTCTCTGTTGCCCACCAAGTGCATCCCTACAGCAGCAAAGATGTGGCTATCACCTGCCCTTTGTGGCTTGGAAGGCTACACCGAGAGGACTGGGGGGAACAAGATGGGTGGTCTGAGGAACAACAAGTGGCCACAGCAGAGTAACCCAACAATGGCTGGGGAAAACTAGGAGCCAGTCTGACTCTTAAAGACTTGCACAGTTTTTTTCCCCTTTTGTATGCTGGGTTAGGTAAAACTGCAGAGTCAGACTGCTCTTTGGCAATCTGGGAAAGAGGCCTGGAATGTGGGTAGTAGAGCTTTGATGTAAGGTGAACAGCAGAGATTAAGTGGTTCTGAGGTAAAGTTCCAAGCACAACATCCTGTCCCGAACACGTTGTTGTTGTGTCTTTCGGCTTTTTCCGGTTAGGAGTCGCCACAGCGGAACTCCGGTCCGCTAATGATTGGCATTAGATTTTCACGTGCCGAGTTGCCAGCTCTGACGCACAACCTTCAACGAAGGTACGCCCATTCACACATGTCTCCACACAGAAGACGCTTTAGCTGAGAATCGAACAGGACAACGTCTTACTGTGAGGCGACAACGCTACCGCAGCACCACCACCGCAGTTCAAAAAGACCTAAATAAAGGTAGAGTTCTTCGTGAAAAAAAAACAAAACTTTTCCTAACAAGAATATTTACACAAACACCTACCTGATAATTCCCTGCAAACTAAAATGACAGTTTTAAGCTCTTTATCAGCATAAATAATTTTTGACAACACCTTTCCTCATAGCAAGCAATTAAGGTAGAACGGCTTTCCCTCTTTGGGACTTACATGCCCATCTCTTAAAGGATTGTTATTGACTGACAGAATCATGGCTCCCCACAAAGTGTTCACTTTGGGAGCAAAAAAGCTCTGATGCTTTTAGACGCTCCAGCTGCCTTCTGTATGGAGTACCTTGGCCTATACTGCAGTTGGAGTGCCTGGAGGGTGCCCAAAGTTCTAGGAAGCTGGCCGATGCTGGAGAAAAGACCCAAATAGCTTAGGCTAATGCAACAGTGATCCATATACTGGACACCATTGAATTTTTAAGGCTCAGAATGAGGAACAAGCCTCATAATGGAGTACACTTGACAAGTATGCCTTCTCTTAGACAAATCCCATTAAAAAAGCTCCCTCATTTTCCACTCAAATCAATAAAATAACTTAAAATTCTGACACTTTTACTACTATAAATTTACTTCATATCTGTAATTAGGAGATTATTTGTCATTTGCTAACCACATTGGTAAACTGTCTGCTGACACTTTTCAGTCACAACTTGGGCTCAAAGTCCAGGGAGGACAAAAATATAATGAAATATGATCAAAGTAAAGGTTACAGTGTTGTATAATAGAGCAGATTAGAACACTGTAAACATTGTGGTAAACACAAAAGATGGGAATCATATTGTTTACGTTATTTTGCAAGTTTTGATTATTTACATGATTTGACAAGTAATGCATGGTCTTAACATTTTAGATATGGCTGAGGAAGTGTGAGACTAGTTATTATCCAGTGACATGAAAACATGTACAAGTTTATTTATGATGTTATGTATAAATACTATGGAATTCATTCAAATATATTTGAACAATAAAAAAAATTTGAGAAAAAAAAAAAAAACATGTACAAGTGGTTTCCTCCTGAAGGTGTTTCCTTAGTGAAGTTTTGAATGCTGATAATAATCTGTTGGTTTCTTGTGTCATCTGGTAATTTATTCCAAATATCAGGACCTAATATGGAAAAAGCTCTTTCTGCTATAGTTGCAATGAAAGGCAGTCTGACTAAATGGAGACTTTCATCATTGTTCAAATTTAACTGTTTGGATAAAATAGACATATGCCTCATTTGCTGTCTGTGCTAAAACTACAGCAGGAGTACATACATACGCTCACTGTAAAATAAAGCTAAATATTCTACAGATGGGTCTGAAGTGAACTTATGCTGCAAATATCATATAGTGTATGTAACATGGCAAAACACCTTATTTATTTATTTTACATTTGTTAACCGGGTTAGTCCAGCTGAGTGTTTGGCTCGTTTTCAGTGGAGACCGGGGGAGAAAAGCTCTGCAGTGAGTTTTAAATTTTACTTACAAGCAGTTAAGACATTTTCATTTGCAACTAAAGAAACAGTTAAAGACAGAACATTTACAATAAATCATACAGAAAACACTTGGGTACAATGTCAAAAATCATACAGAAAACACTTGGGTACAATGTCATGAAAGGAATAAAGCATTCATAATTCCTGTTTGGTTATATACAGTATATGTACAAAATGAATAGCATGGGGATGAAGTGGTTGTAATTTATATAGTCCTGGGTGTTATATAGTACATTTTTACTGTTAGCTCGTGTAAATACATGTAACATAGAACTTTTCTCCCTGAGCCTCTGCTGAAAAGAGGCTTTGCCCAGTCAGATTTTCCAGGTAATCAAAGGTAAATAACTAAACAGATACACATTAAAAGATGTTCAGTGCTGTTTTTATTGTTAATTATACAAATATGCACCATTTTTCATATTTCTGTAAATATCTCAACAGATAAGCAATCAAAAAGGAATTTACTATTAAGTGGAAGCTAAGCTGTGGGTGAACAAAAGCACTCAACACTTTATGACTAGGTTGTACACATTTCCAAGATGTGAAAAGTTGTTTGTGAAACTTTACATAAAAAATATAATTCTGGGATTGTGAGTATTATACTATATTTCGGCATTGATATACAGACTGTGAATTTACCAGGTTTCACTACTATGTATAAAGATTTTTCATTAAAAATATTGCTGTTTGAACCTTTAAACTTGAGTTTTCAGAAAATGTTCTGTCTGGAAGAGGCGTGGCCAAGGATGAACACAGGATAGCAGCAGATTTCTTCAGCTCCACCAATTTCATTACACTGATAGGAATTAATTACTTAAAAAAATTAATTTTTGAAGTAATTTTCTTTCTAAATATGTTTGTTTTATATAGTTCTTGAACTATATCTAAAAAAGAAAGGAAATTTTAACAATATTCCTGTCAGAACTCACTTTGGAAATTTTCCTGTCAGTTTATCAGTCTGAAATGAGTTCCAGTAAGACAAATTCTCAAGACTCCAGCATCAAGAAAGAACTTCAGTCTCTGATAACTATAATCCAGCAACTTACTGCTAAGATGGATAAAATGGATACTAAAATTGATACCTTCATAGAGAAAACTACAAAACAAATAGACTTGTTACATATAGACCTGCAACAACAGAAGATCCAGATGACAGGCATAGAAGAAGCTGTGAATGACATGGAAAATAGAATCCAAGAAGAGGAAATCAACATTGAGTTTCTGCTGAAACAAAATACACATTTACAAACAAAGCTGGATGACCTGGAAAATAGATCTAGGCAATAACATTAGGATTTTTGGACTGCCAGAAAATATTGAAGGTAACAATATTACTTCTTTTTAACAACATGGCTCCCTAAAACTTTAGACTTACCAGAAGCATTCTCTTTTGGTATCGAAAGAGCACATAGATCTATAGCTAATACTAACTCTAGCAAAAACTATCCTAGATCAGTTATAGTTAGATTTCTATCATCTTTTGATAAAGAGATGGTTCTTAAATCTGCTTGGGCTAAAGCTCCTGTTAAGATTAATGAGACAACTGTGCGTTTTGACAATGACTATTCTTCCTTGGTAATAGCTAAAAGAAAAGTTTTTCTGCCACTAATAAGGGAGCTTAAAAAAACACAGTTTAAAACATACCTTCTGTTTCCTGCCAAGCTAAAAATCTTCCTTCCTGATGGTCCTAAAATTTTTGATGACTTAGACTCTGCTTTACTGTTTATCAAAAAAAATAAGATTTTGGATAAAATAGAGGAAATGGAATGGGCTAGTCCTTCATTAAAGAGACTGGCAACTGAAACTTCGTGGAAGACTTCAGAGAAGAAGAAGAAGAGACTAAAAAACAAATGATTTGTTCTATGTTTTTTTTTTCTTTTTTTTCTCTCATCATTTTACTTCATTATTAATCTTTTTAAATATAGTTTCCAGAAAGCCACAGATATTCTGAAAAAGATTTAATCAAAGTTATTCTCTGTGTGCAAAGAAATGTTTTGTTTCATAACCAGTCAAAATATCTGAGGAACTAATAACAAGCTATTATTCAATTTGTTTCTCTTTCTGAAAAAGAGAAGTAAGGTCAGTAATTTGATACATTTTTTTCTTTTTTTTCTCCTTTTCTTCTTTTCTTTGTTTAAACAATGACATTCTATTTAGATTATGTAGTGGGTAAAGGGTGGGGGAGGGCAGGGAGAGAAGAGTAATGAAAATATGATAAATGGAATAATAACATATTTATTCCTTGTAAAAAGTTTATATGTTCTTCAAATGCTATTCCTAATTATACTTTCTTGATTATACTGCTGATGCTTATTTGTAAATAATATGTCATGCTTTAACTAATAATAATTAGAACTAAATAATAGTAAATAATATGTTTTATTTTAACTCTATTAATATAAACAGTAAGTAATATTCCATTGTATATACTTCTTATAGCTTTCTCTTACATTTTTTTTATTTCTGCTTTACACTCTTTTATTTTCTACTCTCTTTTTCGTTTCTTTATTCTTTCTCTTTATTTTTTTTCATATTAATATATAGAAATGCTTTTGATCATATAGACACAGTAAATAATAAGATTTGCATAAAATTGAGTTGGGACAAAAATATTGAGTTTTATTACTTATTAATAACTTTGGGCTTAATTTCACTTACATAGAGGCTGTAATAACCTGTAAAATACATCACAAAGGTTTTGTCATGTTTAGATGCATTTACACTGCTAAATTAATGTTTGTCACTAGTTTTTAACAAGTTTCCCGCCAAAATGTTAAGGGAGACAATCTGGGATGTGGGCTACCTCATGAACAGTGTCCTCGAGTTGTTTCAAAAGCTTCAACTCTCAGAATTCTCACAGAGAAGCTGAAAGCAGTCAATTTGACCTTTGACTCAGATATCACACTGACACATTGCAGATTCAGGAAGAACACTCTACCTGGAAGTAGAACTGATGCAAATGCGACTATGTGAAGGAAAATGAACTCTTTAACATCTAAATGTGAGTTATTTTATATAATTACTTAAATATCTATGTTATAATTCATAAAATATGTCAGTTATAATGATTTTAAATTATGCAGTTTCTTGTAGTAAGTAAATGTCTTATTTTAGAAGGCATAGAAAATGAAACATTTATTCAAGTGTTTTTGAAAATCTACTTGACTGCAGCATACTAATTTGTGTTAGAAACTTATGTTCCAAACATATACATTACTATAACTCATTTAATTCATCTGATTGACAAGCATAAATAACTTTATAACTCTATTCTGGAAGAAATTGTCATGTGATATATTTTAAAGCAGTAGTATAGACATACAAAATACAGATGGCTTTGTTTACAATAATGCAAGTGTTTCTGAGAATTTGCATAACTGCAGTATGATTTATAACAATTTCTATAAATATAATATTTTATTCTATTGACAATAATGAGTATGAGTAAAATGCTCATATACAAGCAATTCAAGGTTTTTTTTGGAAGCTGTTGACTGCATTTACATGACAGAAAGTAGATGCATCTTAATATATGTAATGTCTGAACCATATTTGCCAAAGTTTTTGATTTAAATGAATGTTAGAACTTATTTTTACATACTTTGAATAAATTAATATGTAAATATGCCTTCCTTTTTTTTCTCTCTCTCTCTCTTTCTTTCACTCTGTCTCCCTCTTTCACATCTTTTATTTCTCTCTCTCCTCTTGGTTCCTGATATCAAGATTATTTGAATGCTATTTGAATACAAGTGTATTATATTACATAGATGTATATAGTAGTATAAATAGTTTTTTTTAAAAAAAAAAGTTTATTTTAGTTTATATGATGCTGTTTTATCAAATGTGTAGTCTTGTCTTGCTAGATAATTGAATTGAAAGCTGTTAATTTAAGTTAAACATAACCAGTATTAAATGGATAAGGTGGTAGCTGAGGTACTGCTGCTTAGGGTAGGGGGTTAACTTGAGTGGTAAATACTACTCTAAGTTGAAGTTTTTAACTCCAGGCTGGATGCAAGATTTAATCCTTACATTATTTTCACTTGTTCATTGTTACATGTATATAGTTTTGACATCCACAATATATTTTGTACACTCATTGTCACTACAAACAAAATTGAACCCTATATAAAATCCCATAAGAGATTCAATAAATACAGCTATATTTAAAGGTACACCTAAAGGAGGAGATGTAACATTACTTATGTTGTTATTTGTTATTTTGATCATAAGATTCTTAAGTTTTAAAAATGCCAAATGACATCTTTAAAAGGAATTTCTTTAAACATTAATGGATTGAATAATCCGTGTAAAAGGGCAAGCCTAATAAGATACATTAATTTACATAAGGCCAACTTGGTCTTCCTGCAAGAAACCCATCTCTTGAAAAAAGATATTAATAAACTAGCCACAAACAGATATACAGTATTGGTTAGTTCAGAGCACACTCAGAAAAAAAGAGGAGTGGCTATTTTATGGAATAAAAGTATGCCCATTCCTAAAACCATTAAGTCTTATCAGGATGACAAAGGAATGTTTTGTATGATTACAATACAAATTAATGGGAAGACTTACACTTTAATTAATGTATATTGGATACCTGGAATTGGTATTAATACAGTGAAACATCATCTTGATAAGATCATATCATTCTCTATAGGAGATATTAAGATTAAGATACATTAATTTACATAAGGCCAACTTGGTCTTCCTGCAAGAAACCCATCTCTTGAAAGGGAGGGTGGCCTAATGGTTAAGGTGTTTGCCTTACAAACACAAGGTGCAGGGTTTGAGTCTCACAAGGGATAATTGGCTAGGCTTACAATGGCCCGCAAGGGCAGTTAGCTTAGTACTTATCTATTATTCTATTTATTCTATTATTATTATTATCGAACTATACTACTGATCTAATCAGCGTATCCTATAATTAAAAAGATCATCTCTACTTGACTCCAAGTAGACTATTCTCTATCTGTTAAACGTAGCACTTGCTCCTACAGTACTTATTACCTTGATACGGCACTCTTGTCATAGATAGTACCCCAAAAAGGCAACCCCCCATTTCTCTGTCACCCACGTCCCCCGGAATCTTTTTTAAAGTTTTTGTCTATTCCTTCTAGCATGTCGAGGGATCAGTTGCTAGTGTCCTCTCCTGCTCAGCTGGTGAACCTGGGAATATTGAGGCAATGTTACAATTGCCTCATGTACACAGACAACCCTCTCCTCCTCTCACAAAACACAAATACATGCGAGAGATGCAACTATAATGCCAAACTGGAGGCTGAGCTCTCTCAACATAGGACTGGCAAGACCAGTCAGGAGGAGAAGGTTACCACACACATTATAGACCCAGTCTCACATATTACCATTACAACCTCAAATCATACACATAAACACACAAAGACATACTCGGAGGCTCTGATCAAAAATCTACCAAAACAGCAGAGGCCACCAAAGCAGACACCCAAACAACCACCACCTCAGAACACAACACCTGCAACACATAGACCTCACAGTCAGAGTGTCAAACAGTCACAGCCCTTAAGGCCAAACACAATGCCAGACACACTAGTCATTGGTGACTCCATAGTCAGACACACTGACGTCCCGCTCACCAGACTGAGTAAGGAGAAGGTCACAGTAAGCTGCCTGTCGGGCGCTAGAATCCGCCACATAACGCAAGCACTCAGGTCTCTCAACAGGTACAAATATGACTCAGTCATTGTCCACGCTGGTGTAAACGACCTGAGACGTACCTCCTTGGACTACATGAAAAGAGACATTGAGGAGCTCTCTGATTATGTAGCCCAGACAGGTATGACCCTGACCTTGAGCAGTATCCTACCTTCACCAAGAATGATGCCACAATACAGAGATAAGATGATCAGCTTTAACAATTGGCTTAAACACTGGTGTCATTCAAAGGGGATCCAGTGTCTGTCTGCCTGGGATGACATGCTGGACAAGCCACGCTGCCAAGGGACGGCTTGCACCTGTCACCCATGGGATTCGGATATTGGCAAAGGCTCTTGCCACCCCATAGTGCCTTTTTAGGCAAGGCTCAAATTCTAAACCTACCACCCTAGAACACAAAAAGGAAAAAAACTAAGGGTAATGCTGCTCAATGCCAGAAGTCTAAATCTCAAAATGCACGCACTCGAGGCCCTTCTCAGTATGGAGAACATCGATGTCTGTGCTGTGACAGAAACCTGGTTCAAGGCTCCTGAGAGCACCCCAGCGCTATCAGGTTTTACCTCATATCATGCGTTCCGCCCCAAAATCTGGACAATACCAAGAGAGGAGGGGGTATCCATATTCATCAAGGACACCCACACCTCAAGACTGGTGGCAACGCACGATGCATCGGAGACCATCCAGGTGCAATTAACCATAGGCAAGACTGCTCTGCAAATTGTAGCATGTTACAGGCCACCCTCACAAACTCAGGAACCTCACATGGCCTTCCTGAATACACTAGAGGATAAATGTATCACCAAACACCATCATACTAGGTGACTTCAATTACCCTAATATAGACTGGGAACACTACTCAAGCCCAAACACCCTAGCCCAAAAGTTCCTGGAATTCATAAACTCAAATGCCATGGAACAACTAGTCACCATCCCCACAAGAGGAGATAACATACTTGATCTCATCATCACGAACATGGGAGCACAATGTTCAACACCGGAGGTGTACCCCTCACTGGTGAGATCAGACCACAAACTAATCTCGCTGGAGGTCCTCATCCCACCCCCACCTGAAATAAAAAGACCACAGTAAAGAACTTCTCAAAAGCCGACTTCACACTTCTAAAGACTAGTGTGGTCTCCTTTAAGGCCCCGAGGCGGAAAACAGTACTCAAGCCGCTGAATCACTTACAAATGCCTTCTACCAGCACCTGCAGGACTGCATGGATAAGGCAATCCCAAGCAAAACAAAGACTCTTTGTACCAAAGGCAAGCGTCCAGTCTGGTGGACCCCAGCCATAAACAAACTCTACAACAAAAGGAGGAAGCTACTACAAGATAGAGCAAAATCCTTAAAAGGTAAGACACCCTTGATCACTATAAGTAAAAACTAAGAGCTCTCATAAAATCATCCAAAGCAAATTTCGAGAGAAAAATAGCTAAAGACTCAAAAGACAATCATAAGGCCTTCTTTAGCTATGTTAGAAACCTGGGAGGAAACTCCCAGATATGCTCAGAGCTAGTTCAAAATGATGTGAAGATTACTGATCCTACAGACATTGCCAACATACTGGCTGACAGGTTCAGTGCAAACTTCTCCCCCCCAAAAGGAGAGATATCTATACCAAACGACTGCAGCCCCCAAACATCTCCAGCGCCCAAGTGAGAACTGCTCTCTCCAAAGCAAAAACACAGCATCCATGGGACCTGATGGTGTCCCCGGCTGTGTGCTCCATGAACTCAATGAGGAATTAAACCCACAGCTAGGACAGCTGTTTAATCAAAGTCTTACCTCTGGATACGCACCCAGGAGTGGCGCACTGCAACTGTGGTACCACTTCACAAAGGCGGTGCCTCCACCAACCCTGGAAATTACCGGCCCATTAGCTTGACAAGCCTTATCTGCAAAGCCATGGAGAGGATCATAATGGACCTCATAAATAAAGACATAGGGAATTTGCAGACTTTGGATCCAACCCAGTTTGGCTTTGTCAAAGGCAGATCATGCCTTTTAAACTTGATTGACTTTTGAAACAGTCACCAAAGCCATTGATGAGGGAAAGACAGTCCATACAGCCTACCTCGATCTGGCTAAGGCCTTCGATACAATACCCCATTCGGGTATCATTGAAAAACTCATCAGCTTAAATGTCAACCCATACATCACAAGATGGGTTGAAAACTGGCTGAGTGACAGAACCCACAGGGTCAGAGCTGCTGGCGCCATGTCAGACTCAAAGCCTGTCACAAGTGGTGTCCCACAGGGCTCAGTCCTGGGCCCACTCTTGTTTGGCATCTACTTTTCCAAGTACAAGCAAACACAGGAGGGTTATGGCTGACAAAGTTTGCAGATGACTGCAAACTGGGCGCCATAGTAGAAAACACATCTGACACAGATATCCTTCAGAAGGGTCTCACAGAAACGGATAACTGGTGCCAGAGCCACGGCCTAAAGTTAAATGCCAAAAAATGCATAGTCATACCCTTCGGGAAAAACAAGGTTACCCCTAGCTACCAAATAGGTGGCAATCCACTGAGCACAGAAGAAGTTATCAGGGATCTGGGGACCCAGGTTGATAGTAGTCTGTCATTCGACACCCATGTAGCTAAAGTAATTAGGAAGACCTTCTACATTGCCCACCTTATCATGAAGGGATTCTCATCTAGATCAAGGGAGGTCATAGTCTCCCTTTACTCATCACTCATCAGACCAATGATTGAGTACAATGCCCCATTCGAATGTATCTGACCCGACACTTGCAGCAGCTGGAGAGGCCACAAAAGTTCCTCACCAAAAGGATAAAGGGTCTCAAAAATCTGTCCTATGCTGCCCGACTGAAAGAACTCCAGCTCTATTCAGTCGCACGCTTGCTCAGAGGTGACCTTTGCCTAACATACAAGGCCATGTCAAACCCAGATTTGATGAATATGCTTCACCTCAAAAAATCTAGATCCATCAGAGCCACAAGGGCGGGAGACTTAAACCTTGACACGGCTATTAATAGGATGTGCTGGAGGGATAGATTCATCACCCAAAGACTCCCTATGCTGTGGAACAAAATCCCGGTACATGTGAGGCAGAGCACCTCGCTGGCCTTGTTCAAGAGAAATCTTGACCAATGGATGGGAGATCGCAGATATACCCCAGGGATTACCTCAGTGTCACTGCTCGACAGAGGCACAGCAAAATAATGGGTATAGTTCCCCATACTAAAGGGGTGGCATAAGCCACAAAACGATGGGCTAGGCTTGTAAATGCCCTCGGGCAGATAGCCTAGTATGAACCTATGAACCTATTATTATTTTAGCTGGTGACTTTAATTGTATACTACATGAAAGTGATACTACCACTATAGGAAAAAGAAGAATTACATCTAATGCAAAACATTTAAATGATTTTGCTAATTCTTATCATTTTAATGATATTAATAATCAGATAGATTCAAAATCATTACCATACACCTTTTTTTTCTAACAGATACAAAACTTATTCAAAAATAGATAGGGTCTTTATTTCTAACCAGATGGTAACAGATTTAATTAATTCCAAAATCATTTCATGTCCTATATCTGATCATAATTCAATTGTTTTGAATTCATGATAAAAATACTCATAATGTTCAGATCAAAAGGATACCAGCATACTTAACTCAACTAAAAGACTATAAAGAATATATACTTTCAGAAGTAAAACATTTTTAGACATAAATAATACTCCTGAAGTCTCCATTGTCTATGTTTGGGATGCCTTAAAATCATATCTATATGGACAAAGTATCAGAAGGTATAATAATAAAAGGAAATCTTGGGATAATGAATTGTTAGATATTCAAAGTAAATTAGACTCTTATAAACATAATAATAAAGAAAATATTATGGACAAGAAAGTTATTGAAGAAATAAACAAACTAAATGAGAAATACAAAGAAATTTTAACTCATAAAGTTAAAATAACTTTAGAGAATACAAGTTTTGTCTTATTCAATAAGCCCCAAATACTTACATAGACTTAAAAATAAAACAAAAAGGTTGAATAAACAAAACCATATCAAAGAAATCTTTTCTCTAAGGAAAAAGAAGAATGTTTCTAGTATACCAGAAATACTAGATGAATTTAGAAATCACTTTCACAAAATTAACCATAATAACATTAACATGGAACCTAAAGATAAAATAAAGGAGTTTATAACCACAAACATGAATAAAAAGCTTAATAAACAACAGATTAAACTATTGGACAAAAGTATTTCATATACAGAGGTTATTACACAAATAAATAAGCTTAAATCAAATAAAGCACCGGGTAATGATGGTATTACACCAGAGATATATAAAATCCTTTCTAAAAGTACATATTCATTAATACATAAGGTTTTTATGTTGGCCCAAACTGAGTTAATAACCCCCCCATCTTGGCAATATACATTTATTTTGCCAATTTTAAAACCTAATAAAGATCCAACTAGATGTACTTCATATCGGCCCATCTCATTACTTAATGTTGATTATAAAATGTTTATGAGTATTTTTGCTGATAGATTGAAGACAATCATCCCCGGCATTATAGATATAGATCAGACAGGCTTCATTCTAAATAGAAATACTTTTGATAATATAAGAAGAACTTTAACATTAATTGATTTTGCAAATAGGAAAAAGAAAGATTTAACACTTATTAGTCTTGATATAAGTTCAGCATTTGATTCAGTAAGTTGGGACTATCTGTTTACCTTACTGAAGTGCACAAACTTCTCAGATGCATTTGTAAATCTAATTGAGCATTTATACAAAGGAACATTGGCTTATATTAAGGTAGGAACATATGTTTCACAAAAAATACCCATTTTAAAGGTACAAAACAAGGATGTCCACTTTCTCCACTATTATTCACTTTAGTAATGGAGCCTTGGGCTAATCTGATTAGAAACAGTACTGACATAGAGGGTTTTGAAATAGATGAAAATACAACATCCAAAATTCAACTTTTTGCAGATGATGTTCTAATTACATCAGCAGGATCTAATTCTTCTATGCAGTCTCTATTTGATAAAATGATGAATTTTAAAAGTATTTCTGGTTTAATATTCAATGAAGAAAAAACTAAAATACTACCTATATATACACGAAAAAATATTCTCATTAGTGATTTTACTAAATATGTACCCAATTCAGGTCAGATAACTTATTTAGGTATAATACTATCTAAAGATATTAAATCTATTATATATAATAATTATAATACCTGTTTTCTTAATATACAAAATCTTTTTAATACCTGGAATAATATCTTTTTAGTATGGAGGAGAGACTTACAATTATTAAAATTATAATATTCCCCAAGATTTTATACTTAATACAATCAATAATACTTCCACCTACAAAAATAATTATCAAGAAACTGAATACACTAATGTTAAATTTCCTATGGGCACCTAATAGACCTAGGATTGCATTAAAGAAACATACTAATAGCTGGTCTCAAGGGGTATTTCTTTTCCAGACTTTAATTTATATACTATCTCTTCTATTGTAAAAGTTATTACTTTATTAATAGATCAGTCATATGTCATAAAATGGAAAGATTATTGGGAGCTAATTAGTATGCACTTCATGAAAATCTCCTTAACACATAAAAATATGATTGTAAATAACTCCATGTTATGGTTACTAAAGGAATTTTGTACTTCACCTATTACACCTAAACATATGGTTTGTTACCCATTAAATATTATTATTAGCTATCGTAACTTTATATTCATGCACCCTAAGTATAGGGAATGGAATTTTATTATATTCCCTATAATGTATACTCAGGGTATGCTTTTGTCATCTACTTCTGAAGGAACTCATTTAGCTATAGATAATCATCTAAAGTACTGGTATCAGTTGATATCTGATAATAAAGTTAAAAATCTAGATTTCTTAAAACAAGAATTTGATCTAAGAGAAACTTGCTGGTTAGAGGTTCAGACCTTTAGACAACATCTCATTAATAAAATAGATCTAATGTCTATAACAGTTAAAGAATCTATTCCAACACTGATTGATTACTTGATATTAAATTTACAACATAAAGTTTCTGATAAAGGTAAACTTTCATACATACATAAAATTATCAGACAAGAAACTTTTTACAGTGTAGATACATACTGGAATTATTTCACTTCTATTAATGGGGACCCACCAAATCAACAAGATAAACAATATATATTGGAATCTGCCTATAGAACTACGTCTTCCATTGTCTGGAGACTTTATACATGGAAATTTTACATAGATCATTTTATACACCTTTGATGATGAATAAAATAAATAATAAAGATAATCTATGTAAGAGATGTAATGTAGAAATTAATGCTGACTGGGCTCATATGTTTTATGACTGTATAAAATTGAAAGAATACTGGAAGTCAATTAATGAATTTTTGCAGGCTCTTTTACAGATAATTTCATTATTTCTAAATCTCTTATATTATTCAACACACCTGTACATCAAAGTGTTAAAAAGGTTAAGCTTCCCTTGTTATGGTCTATTCTAGCAGTGGCTAGGAAAATAATAACCAGAAATTGGATTTCAGATACACCTCCTTCGTTCAATGAATTTAAAAATGTTATGAATATAGTGTGCCATATGGAAATAAACACAATTAGGTCAAGAACAACTAGAAAAACATCTTATTATATTGTATGGGATAATTTACAAAATTTGTTAAAAAATTCTAATTTCAATAGCATGGTATTTTAGTTTAATTAATTGATCTGATTGTAGTGGATGTCTTTGTAAATACTTTAGTTGTTTTGTTGAATGTTATAATCATATCTATTTTTAATTACTTGTATAAAATTGTTATGATATTTCTCTTGTATGTTAAAACAATAAACCTGTTTTGAAAAAAAAAGAAAATGTTCTGTCTGGACATAAGGGTATGTATAGAGGTGTGAATATCCACAGTTCAAACGTGTTAATGAATTAAAGTATTTGCAGATAACAGATATCATTAATTGTTTATACAGATTCACTCTGAAGGAAGAGAAATGAAGCATTTCTGATGTTGGCAGAGACTGAATTTCAAGTAGCTGAAGCAATTATAGAACATTTTTTTCTGACAGACCTTACTAAGAAAAAAATGGTGGTCTTATTGACCCTGTGTAATGGGTAGTACAGAGTCATTGTTTTGAGTTTGGCTACTAATGGTGATCAGTAGATGCTGGTGATTGGAAAGCAGTTTACTTTTGAAATGTGGTGCACTCTGTCAGCGAGTGTTAATGAATGGACATTTTTTTTTTACACTGGCTAGATAAAAATGAATATTATACACAGATGACAGCACACTTTTAAGTTCTGGGACTAAACTACTTTATACCTGAACGAGATTCTGTGGCAAGTAATCTAATTAAGTCTCAAGTTAAATATGGACTCCTGTAGAATACTATTAGTGTTTTGTTTTCCATTTATCTAAATATCAAGGAGAAATTTAGAATTCCTGGGCACTTGCTTCACATGCATTATAATGCTAGAGTCTATTACTATGGAAATGGATTTTGCTAGTCATTGTGTGGTTCCAAATAGCACTGGCTGAATTATTTTAAGTCAGTTCATAAATAGCCAATTAAAACTGAAAGAAAAGTCATGCTGAAGGGGCTTCTTGATGGCCAATAAAATACTGCCTGCTCTTAACAGATTATCATCAGCATAGTCAGTGATACTGAGATATTTCAGGTCAGATATATCTTTTTAATAAACAGTGGAAAAAAGATGATGCCTAGCAGAAAAGCTTGAGGAACATTTGCATGTAGGGTGCATGTCCTGATTAGGGTTGCCATCTTTTCAAAATTCACAAAGTGGGATATTTTTGTAGAAATGTATGATTTTGCAGAACAAAACATACCCATAGCCAATACGAAATAAAAAACTTAACGTTTTCACAAATAAAAGCTTTTTCTTGTAGCATTTGAGTTGCTTATGTTATTTTGTATAAAATATAGGTGTTTCAAACAAAGAAATAACTGCTTTATGCATCTATTAAATAAAACTTAGGAAATATTTTTTGTCCTAAAATCTCAAAACATTTGCTGTGTTTTAGTTTTCTTCTGCAGGACACAACTGCCCAAAGAGGGACTGTCCTTTACAAAGAGGGACAACTGGTAACCCTACTGCCAATAGAGAAATACTTTAATACTTTTCTGGCAAAAATATCTTGCAAACCAGTTGAGTGGCCCTTCAGCAAAACTAGTCTGTTTTTTTTCTGAGGAGGAATGTGTGGTTAACTGTACCAGAAATACTCTTAAAATTCTAAAAGTTTGCACATGTAAGTTTATCCATTTCTCACATTTATGTCTGCTGTTTAGACTGTTGTTGAATTTGATCATTTCCCGAACTTTTTAAGGCAACTTTATTGTTTAAGTTGGTTATTTCTTACACTTCGGGATAATTTGGAGATTTAAGCGCCTGGAAGGATTAGTGCTGCTCTCTGGTGACACTGGATAGTAGGCTGGTCTAGTTCTGTGCTGAAAAATTGACAAAACCATAGATTGTGTTTATGACTGCCCATGGGCCAGTTTACTTGCTTACTGGTTGGTTTGAGTCTCTATAAAGGTGTCCCATTTTTTCAGACACTGCTTGTCACACAGCAGGTTTTAGCTGAGCTCTGTATAGATGTACGTACCTACAAGTGAAATTTTCTTCATAAAACTACCCTCAAGACTTCTCTCATGAAGTCAGCTGCACAAAGAGCAACCAGTCTGAGTAGTGACAAGCACTGCTCCGTGAGGTTTGGATTGCTATTACAGCAACTTGCTAAGTTTCTAAGAGCAATAGTAAAATATATCTCTATTTTCGGTCCCCCTAGCAATAGTAAAATATATCTCTATTTTCGGGTTTTGTGCCCCCCCCCCATTATTTTTGTTTTTGCCCATATTTCTTTCGCTAATGAGTTGCTGAGAGCGAGAGGTATGCTACGCGCTTCTTAAAACGACTTAGTCAAGAAAGGAAACCTTTCCAGTTATAACGCCTTAGCAAGGAAACAATGCGTGTAAATAGCCCTTTAACCCGAGGAAGAAGAAAAATAAAACTCTTTCGTTTTGAAATATGTGTTTTTGATAACAAAACACAGTGGTTTGATGCTGCGGAATAATAAGAAACCCAACAGATACGCACTCCAAAAGTGACAGAATGAAATCTCAAATCGTAGGGCCAAACCCTTGTTGGCAGAATTTAACACAATTTCGCCGTCGACACACTCTGCTAGATATAATAAAACGCCGCGAAAACATTAAACCGTTATACGTGAGGACAGATTCCATCTCCTGTAAGCGGGACCCTCTACAGGCCCCAAGGACTTTCTGCAGTCACTCATCTCACTTGCTCAGTGATCTTTAATAAACCCTATAGCTCTCAACAAATTCGGGACAAATCCAGAAATAATCAGGTACACTTTTAAAATGTTAATACTATTAACTCAATATAATATGAACTAGTATACACTTTCGGAAGTAAAATACGTCTATAATTATATTTATTGTCATTATTTATCAAATGTAATTCACCACTTTTTCTCCAGAAGTCATCAATTTTTTAGGAGGGACAGAACTAAAATTTGAGTCAAAATCAGGGGCTGTTGAGGGGTATGATCCATACATTTCTGTTTCGACTTTTAGTATTTTTTAAGCGTAGCCGCTTCCGCAATAAGTTTACTTTCACAATCAGCTCTTGTCCTAGTGGTCACGATTACCCTGCACATAGAAGTATATGTACACGGTGCCGCTGTAACTCTCAACTAGTCGGGGAGAAATCCAGAAAAAATCAGGGACGTCACGTTTCTAAAATATTAGAACTAGTAATTTGGCACATTGGCAGAATAAGAGAATGTGGATTAATGTAAAATTTTGAAATAAGTCTGAAACCCTAATTATTTATTAAGTACAATTCACCAAGAGACACACATTTAACTCAAAATCAGAGACAGTTGAGAGGTATAAATGCAACTGTCAGAAGTCAGGTGATCAAACAAGCTACACCTAAGCGGACGAAGCCCGTAGAGAAAGCCCCGCCTCCGCCGGTGTCCTTCTCAGGTCGGGCCGCTCTAAGCTCCTCCTTCAGTATGTTCCTCTGCCAGGTTGGACGGTTCCTGATGGGTTACATTCTTAAGGTTTTAGAATGGCAAAGGGTGAGGCAGGGACGACTTGGAGTCACATGCTTTCTTCGCCAAGTTGAGAAGCTGCAGATTTTTATTGACATACAGAAATCGTTTTTATAGCTCTCTCTCATCTCTGACTGAGCTTTTCAGGTACGACATGGTGATTTATTTTTGGAAGGAGTGTGTTGTTAAAGTCTCTTTGTGAGATATTCGTATAGTTCAAGTAACACTGTCCAGAATGAGTCTGCAACTGAGGCAAGGTTATGGGAAGGGAAGAACTGCTTACCTGGCTGTTGTTTTGTTTAGTCAACCTAAGATGGTAGGATTGTAATGTCGGTGATTCCAGATTGTAAAACTTTTAATTAAGAATGTTGTACCTCTGGAGAAGAGCCGCATCTTTTACATGTTCTTTCAGCTGTTATAATGGTCTCATGTCAAGAAACTGCTGCTGTTTCGCTAATGTTGGCAAATGAGTTGTAGAAAGGATGATTAAAAACTGACGGATGCATTGCTGAAGTTATTTTGGAAATATATATATTGTAGGTTTTCTAATTATGTTATTGACTGCTTTAAGCTCCAGCTGTATTCCTGCTTCCTTTCTGGTGTGGAGCTGATATTACAGACTGCCTTCCCTTGCAATTAGCATCCAGGCTTAGTATGTCTGAGCCAGAATAGCTTGGAGAGGGCTCCTAGGGGATGGTCAGGGACAGGTGGAGAAAGGTCAGGACAGTGTTAAGGGTTGGAAAGGGAAGAGATGGTCCATGGGGAGAGCTGAGAATGGGCCAGATCCTACAAGGATTCCCAGCAGAGAGTGCATCAGCCGTTTCCACCATAAGTTAACTACTATAACACTAATATAGTTGGAAACATTACCTGAGTATCATAAATCACAGCACTGTACTTTTTGTTGGGGGGGGGGGGGGGGGGGCAGAGGGTTAGAAAAATAAGTTTTATTTTTTCCCCATGTTTTGTAATGAGCTACATGCAATATGGTTAATAATTAATACTATTGGTACATTTAATAATGCATATATCCTTAAATAAGCTATGAAGGCGATCAGTCTAGGATGATTGGGCTAAATTGGATGGCAGAAATTACAACTCTGCCTGATTCCTAACAGGAGGTTACTTCAGATACTGTGCTATTGGTTTGTAGAAACAATGCTATTAATTTTATTTAACTGGGTAGCTCACAATGTGGAAAAAGTGTCCTTTTTCAGGGGCAGCCCAGAAGCACTGTCTGCTTAATTAAATTGTCTATAGAGTCGCACAGTAGACAGCTTGAATCGAACCTTGGATTACAGGCAATGGCTTGTTAACAGCTCGTAGACAGCTTGAATCGAACCTTGGATTACAGGCAATGGCTTGTTAACAGCTCATAATCTTAATTCTGTGTACTGTCATATACTTTAATGTTAATCTTGTTTATTTCTTTTATTTATATATTTTCTTCTGTAGGTAAGACATGGTATGATCATACAAAAACTTTATTTTTTCTTTCCACTCTGCACCAACATGTTTCTATATCTGATTACATTTGCATTATCTGTTCCAACCTGTCTGTATCTGATTACACTTGCATTATTTATTTCTCATCCTCTCTCTAAATGATGTATCATTGCTGTATGTGTACATTATATGTATTGTGGTCTGATGCCTTCCCATTCACCCCTTTGCAATAAAGTAAAAGTCGCAGTGCCATCTTCTACTTCTAAAATTTCCCCATGTGCTTTTTTTTTTCTGTCTTTGTACTGTGCATTGGCAGCTTTCTGTATCCAGTTACACTTGCATGATCTGCTTTGTGTTTGACCTCTTCTGACCTAAATAAGTACCTATTTATTATTGCTGTTCTTTCATATTATTAGCATGCTACCATGAAGTCTTTCTATATACCAGTCTCCATTGCTGTCAACCTTCTATCTCCAAAGTGAGGAAAACTAACCATAACCATGGAACAAATGGGCAAAATGTGGAGCACATACTAACAACTTCAACTAGAAAGGTCAAATGATGGTTAAAGTATGCTGATTTTAGTTATGAAAAAAAAATTCTAATGAATTAATATAATTATTTTCTATTTACCATGGATGTCAGTTAAAAAAGTTCCTAACACTGAATGCATGATAGACCATCTCAGTGTTGAACTTTGAGGAATATACTCATTTTAAGACCCCAAATGAAGTACACTTGAGAGGTATGCCAGTCTCCATTAAACTAAAATTACATCTTCTGTTTTTAAAATCGTATGAGTATTTGCCTCGGATGTATAGATTTCCGTTTTCATTAATTGCCTCACAGATGTTACTTCCGAAAGAATACAAACTAGAACAGTGCAAGAATAAACATAAACATGCAATGTTGCCATACATACAAGGGGAAAAACAGCACAAGTTTGGAGAAGTAACATCTGTGAGGCAATTAATGAAAAGGGAAATCTATATATTTGAGGCAAATACTCTTTATGTCCTCAAAATTCATTTCTTTGTTTAATCAGGGGATCCCATATTTTTAAGCCCAACTGTTTTTCTGTTTTGCTTGACAGCTTTTTGGCTGTCATGAAGTCAGCAACAATGTCAGGCTAAGGTGAAAATGCAAATGTATATTTTTTTCTCTGTTTTTTCAGCAGCAAAAATGTTGTTCTCCTGGCAGATGAATGTGTTTTTTTTGTCTTTCTGAATGTATAACATAACCATATCTGAATAACCAAGCACATGCCTAACTTTAAAAGCAAGCCCACCCTGGAGGAATTCCAGCATATATAATTTGTATAACAAAAGGTTTAAAAAAAAAATACTGGCCAAAAATAGTGCAATACTCAGCAAGGCAAGAGCAACCTAATCAAACTAAATAACCCAGAGGGTTAATAAGTCTACCAAAGCCAAATTTGAGGTAAAGGTAGTCTCCCAGGATAAGTAAAACCTAAAACATTCTTTGGTTACATTTGAAATCTCAAAGGTAATGCACAGCAATGTACTGAACTAATTGTAAATGGAGTCACTTTTATACTCTGACCCAAAGGATATAGCAAATCTATTGGCTGATAAACTGTGCTCCAGCTTTACCCCGGACACCTCTCAAATACCCCTGAGCCACAGCTCCCCCAACTGTTAGTATGGAACAGATCCTCAATGCGCTGTCCAGAGCTACCATCAGTGGGACCTGATTACATCCCAGAATACCTCCTTAATAGCATGAAAAATGATCTGCCTGGCCCAGTATAAGTACTTTTCAGCTTTAGTCTCCAAACAGGCTTCATGCCAAGCAATGGAAGACTTCAGCTGTTGTTCCTCTGCACAAGGTTAGGCCATCCATGGACCTGGGAAACTTGGCTGATAAGTCTCATGTGTAAAGCCATAGAAAGAGTAGTCATGGATATAACCTTCAGACATTGAATTCAACCTGTTTAATTTTGTCAGTGGCAGGTCATTCTTACCCAGTGTGGTGGAGTTCTTTTGAGATGGTAATCAAAGTAATGGATGAGGGCAAAATGGTGCATACTGCATACCTCAAGTCAGCCATAGCATTTGACACAGTACCCCACTTATGCATTGTAGACGAGCTCGCAAAACTGTACAAGAAGTCATGATAGGTGAGTCTTGTCTCCACAAAAAAGGCCAGTCACTGTTTCTTTTTGGTGTCTGCTTCACTGAAGTCAAAGCCGACTTCAGATGGCTGTGACTGACCCAGTTTGCAGATTATTGCAAACTGGGCACAATCATAGAATCCTCAGATGAGACAAATATCCTCCAAGATGGTCTGAATCAAAATAATTGGTGCCAAAGACATGGGCTAAAATTTGGTGACAAAAATGCATAATGGATGTTTGGAAAGACTACCACCCTTGGAAACAACTACATTGATGGTACACGTCCAAGTGCTGACCCCCTGGTCAGGGGTTTTGGGAGCACATGTAGACCGTGATTTGACTGCTCCCATCATGTGTCTACGGTAGTAAGGAAATCTGTTCTACACTGCGCAACTTGTATGCAAGGGTATAGCATCTAGGTCCTAAGATGTCACTGTGGCCCTCAACAGACCAGTCATTGAGTACAGTGCCCCCTTCAGTATGTACCTGACTAGGCATATGCAACAACTAGAGCATCCCCTGAGGTTCCTCACAAAAAGAATTCATGATGTAGCAAACCTGTCCTATGTGGACTGCCACAAAGCCTTATCCTTGTACTTGGTCTCCTGCAGAATGCTGAGCAGCAGTTTATGTCTGGCCTTTAAAGCAGCTTCCAGTCCTTGCACATGCATAAAACACACAGGATCAGTAACACCCAGTCTAGGGACTCGAACCTCGTCTGCAATATAAATAAGACCTGTTGGAGGGACCGGCACGTGTCTCTGAGACTACTCCATGTTTGGAACAGGCTTCTTATCCTCGTAATGCTGAGTTCCTCCCTGCACTTATTTAAGTGCAACTTGGATTGGTGAATTGGTAATTGTAAATTTACCCCTGGTCTGCCGCCTGTGTCCAGATTAGGAGGAGGAAGCTTGTAAATGCCCAACCAGTCATGTTATAGCCCCATATAAAATGAGTAGTATCATAACTGTCAAATGCAGTTAGGAAGCATTGCAAGGCTTAAAAAGGCCCTTTAGGGCTTTTAGGTTTGCAAGTGATTACTAGACTGTCAGAGGATAGGGAATGTCTTCTGAAGTGTGTTGGATCTCTAGACTCACTTTCTCCTTTTGTTAGTTTAACATAAAAAGATGAAACACCTGGACCCAAAGGGAAAAAAAGTGGACATTGATGTGTGGTTGCTGTGATGAGTAAAAGAACTGGTTTTACTACTAGTTTTCTCCAGGAACTATTGTGATGTCATAGGAGAAGAGACATGTTTAACTTTGTATGCCATGCTGTGCAAAAAGAGACAGTAGTAGTTTTCTTTCTTTTTTTAACACCTTTATTGAATTATCACTTAAAGCATAGGCAAACTTACATTAACAGCCAAGAAAACAAACCATGTTATAATTTTTCCATTTACATATGTGATGCAACACAACTTTTCTGAGAAATTATCATCAGTCCAACATTACATAAATTGATGAATTCCTACCTTCCCTTAAACCTCACATCTCCTGAACATTATTCTTCATGTATTGTTCCTACAATTTCCATTTTATTTCTGTGTGATTTGCTCCTTCCTTTTTGTAAAGATCACTCTTTTATATAAAATTCAGTACTCCCAAATATAGTTGGTTTGAACTTTGATTTCCACTTTCTAGTAACAGATTTTTTTTTGGCAGCCAACAGAATTAGACTTAAGGCCTTACTATGTCTAGGCAATTCAGATCCTGTGTCCAGCTTTGTACACCGATTTGTTCACCCAGTATTTGACAGAGTAGTCTGTAGGGAATTTTTAATATCTGCCAGCTCATTGTACTCACAAAACACGTGTTCCTAGTTACCTCTTTTCTTCCCCATCACATCTCTAACATTTGCTATCTACCTGAGGAAATATGTTGGGACCCGCTAAAGCGAGTCCCGAAATGTAGAGACTGGTCAAAAGTTTGGACTTGTATATATTCCAAGTCCGAGATGCCATTTCAGTATTCCCTCTTCTCAGAGGTATGGTGATCTTGGAGTTGCAATATATAAGTTCAGGGGGTATGGGGTTGCAGTTTTATGGAGAAGAGTGATTTTTGAAATTTGCTCTTCTCTTATGTTTTCAGCACTCGGCATTTCAAGTGTTGACATTTCAGTAGTGAGTCATATTGAAATACCTCTGCAAACACTTCAAGCAAAAATCATAAACCTTCAGGACTTTGTTGCATACTTGGGAGCCATGCATATGTCCTTCCATTGTTCTCTTATAAATTGCCAGTCTCTCTTCTCAAACTTTTCTAACTTTCTCTGATTCTTAAAGTCATCTTGCAATATTTTATTTGCTGTACTAATTATCCCTTTTTTAACAAACGCTTCTGTTCTGGATTCGACTAAAAATCCCACCAGAGCAGGTCTTTCACTTAATATTCTCCTATAATCTGATATCCGTCCCTGGTAGGGAAGGAAGTCTCTAGCCTGCAGTCCAAACATCTTCTTTGCCTCATCCTATTACCTTTCTAGTTGTTTGCTCCCAATACCTTGGTTCCTTTGCTAGTTTTCTCCAGTAAATTCCAGCCCCCTCTTACCTATTTTCTCTACCCCAACTTCCTATTGGCAAAATATCTTTTTTTCCATTCTCATGTTATCTTAGTTTTTGAACTACACCCTCTTCATCATTTTCCCTCTCCATTTTGAATTATAACCTAATGCTTTTGTTATGCGTATTGTGAGCCTTACCTGTGGACCTGCTGAAGTATCTATTCATATCAGTTAGTCTTGTAAGTATAAACTTATCAAACTTAACTCTTGCCCGCTTCCCCTCCCAAATAAATTCCTTCAACTCTCTTTTTATTAATTATTGTCTACAACTTCTTCCCTGTTTGACAAAAATATGTCTGACCCATATATAAAATTAAAGGAACTAAAAACACTTTCACTTCCTGAATCTTCATATATCCATATCCATAAAACAAAGCTTCTAGTTACTCAGATTTTGCATTATCTTACTCTCTTCCCACATATCCTTAGCTGCTAAAACAGAAGCCTTCTTAATCCATACTCCTAAATACTTCATCTTATTGTATCCACATAAATATAGGTATTGCTGAACCAATTACTGTTTAGGTTCATAATCTGTGACTATAGCCTTTGTTTTATTTTTATTAATTTTATATCCTGAAAAGAATTCATCTCAAAATGTTCTGCAAAACTGAGATGTCCTTTTCAGGCTTTTAGGTATAAAATAATATCATTTGCAGGTAAAGCCAACTAATCAACATATATCCATATTATATCCTTGCATTTCTGAGCCCCCCTTTTTTACGCCAATGACTGTAAATGTAAAACCAATAAAAGGGGAAAGAGGTCAATCCTGTCTGGTTCCCCTGTTCAAACACCACTTACCAGAGAGGATCCCTGCCACTTCTTGCCTCCAGTCCTTCATATAGCCGCCTAATTAACTGTATTGTATCAGCGAATGCAAATGCTCCCATCCCCTTCTCATAAATTCCCAGCTTACTCTGTAGAATGCTTTCTCAACATCAAGGCCCGCTAACAGCAGCATTGTCTCACATTCTGCATCCCTCTGGATCATCACTGTTGTTTTTAATGTTGTTGGGCATTTGACTCCCCTCCACAAAAGCACATTGATCCATGTCTGTCAATTTTGACAGCACCTTTGCCATTCTTTTGTCTTGAAGACATAAACACTTTGTAATCATTGTTTAAAATTGAAATGTGTCTGTCTGTATGAAGTTTGGTACGATGGGCCTTTACCTTCTTTAGGTATTAACAACCAGCACAGCTTTTTTCCAAGATGTTAGTGCTTCCCCCTCCTTTTTAAAATGCTGCTAAATAAAATCTTTCAGATCTGTTATCACTTTCTTTCATCCCAACTTCCACAGGAATGTTATCTCTTCCTGAAGATTGATTTATATATCACCATTTTTTTCATCCCCCTCCTGTTAGTTGTTGAGCCTCATCTACCTCTAACCTTGAAATTGAGTCTTTCATAATACACATTTTAATTTGCACTCTTTCGTCATTTTTACATTTCTCTGCTTTACACAAATTTTTGTAAAATTTCAGAAATACCTCTAAAACTTGTACAGGATCTCTAGTTAATGTTGTTCTTATAGAGTCCCTTAGTTTGGCAACAATTTTTTCTATTTTCTGCTTCCTAAGTCATTATACTAAACTTTTTTTTTTTTTTTTTTTTTTTAAAAAAAAATAAAAAAATCTGGCATACTTTTTTTTTTTATTTTTTTTCTCTTTAGCTCTGCATTTGCGTGTCTTCTTGTTCTGTGAGACCCCCCCCCTTTCTCTGCAATACATCAACCTTGTCCCTGTAAATAATTCATATTACTCTTAACCGTATCTCTGTTTTTATTTCTATCCTGTTTTTTAAATTCCATTTTCATTTAATCCAAATATGTACACTGGGAGGATAGCAAGTACACACACTGTATTTCCAGATGTAGCTTTCTGCATAGAGTGCAATTTTCCTTAAGAGCGCACAGAGACCACAGTCAGTTTTGGCCTGGTTTCTCCCTCTTTCTCCACATCCCCAATATGACTCCCCACTGGCACAGCTGTAGAGTTGAGATCTCAGCTGAGTGGCCAAGCCAAGATCTTCAGCACCCTCTCTGTCCAACCGTGTTTCGTGTCCCTGCCTAAGTAGCTGACACTCTTTCAGGTTTGATTTATTTATACACACACACACACTTGGGAAAGGTTGTCACAGGTTTATTAGCTATGCCCCCTTTGGCCCAGACTAATTACAGTGAAGTTTGTGTGTGCCCTCCATGAATGTATGATGTTGCTGTCAGTTTAAGAATATGAAATATGATTGGAAAGAATAATCTAGAAGATGGCACATAAACTGGCCACTGGTTTGTACTTCAGTTAGTCTTTGTAGAATGCCATGCTAAATTTGCGTTTGTGTAATCTCAGCAGCTTTTAGTACTATTCTGGAAGTAAAACTACTTGACACAAGGTGCATTTATGTCTCATTAGACCCACTACAGATAAGACAGAACCAGTGAAGAACCGTTAAAAGTTTAATATGCTGTGTGGCACACGTCTCAAATTAGATTTTTCACTGGTAGTAGGCCTTAAACAGGGTATTTATGGGTATGCTTTCGTATAAAGCGTTAACAGCAACCAGGGTACATGAGGGAGGGAAGTCTTCTGCTCTAAAACTCTGAGTGGCAGGCGTTCTCCTATGCAAGGAAGTTGTGGGGAATTGGAGAATTTTGCTAATCTTCCCTGGGAACTGTTTATGTGCAAATCATTAAAGGCAGTTTAACATGGACAAAGGGGTACTGGAAAACTCTGGCCAACAAAATGAGTGATGAGATTAGTTAAAGACTAAGCTTTGTAAGTGGTTTGTTTGTGGTTCATTCTGGATGTTGATGTTGGAAACCCGTATCAAGGGCAGTAGTAGATATTTCTTTTATGCTGTTGGGACTAGGTTGTAAAT
Organism: Protopterus annectens; assembly: GCF_019279795.1. Taxonomy (NCBI): domain Eukaryota; kingdom Metazoa; phylum Chordata; order Ceratodontiformes; family Protopteridae; genus Protopterus; species Protopterus annectens. Next base: position 1,709,787,345 of record NC_056732.1, read on the forward strand.
CGTAAATTAGCTATTGAAACAGACTTTTATGCAGTTTCTTGCTTTTACTTCGCCCTTTGTTAGCAGCAGTAGAATTCAAACCCTAATGGTACCAGCCATCTTGACATCAGTGGATGACATCCTGCCTTCTGGGTGTCGCATTGATAACATTGGTGCATTTATACTGTCACATATAGGGGCAGTGGTGCCAGCCCAACGTCACTGTGACAACTGTAATTTAATGCTTATCTCTCTCTCTTTTTTTTTTTCTGTGTTTCCCCCTTAACCCAATTCTGTTTTTCTTGGGACTAGGATCTGTATTTCATTCTGAACTAGTGCTGTGTAGGTTACTTCAGTGGTAGGGTTGTGGTGTGACAAATATAGTGTTGTTCTGGCTTTCTACATAAAAGCTCACTTCCTCTCCTGCCTTGTAAAATAGATGACAAATAATGCTGATGCTTTAAATTTTGTGGGACTGTATACTGATTTAAGTATCAATGTGTAAGATTTTTTTTTTTTTGTGCACTGTAAAAAAATAAGTACTTACAAAGCACTGAAGTGAAGACAATGGTTTGTGTCTCAGCCTCCTAAACATTGATCATAGCTGTTGTTTGGCAAAAATGTTTTATGATGATCTGACTCCTCTTGTAGATAATTTCTACTTAAGCTAACTCTCTAATGTGTCTCTCTCTTTTTTATTTATCTTTTGTTGACCGAGTTAGTCCCATATGGCTAGTGGACTACTACCTCTTTCCCAGAGGAGACCGGAGGTGGTGTTTCTACTACTAGGGATTTGGTCTAGACAATGGGGAACTTCCCCCTGCTTTTTTCAGTAGGTGCTGTTGCATCTTTTATATCCACCTGAGCTAACAGCTGGGACCTCTCTTTAATGTTTTATCTGAAGGGTGATACACTCAGGAGCGTGATACCCATTTAATGCAGCACTGTAGTGTCAGCATTTTAGTCCCCTGGAGTGAGAATAGATCCCACAGCCTTGTGTTGCATCTCTGACACTATTTTAAATACTCTGAATATTTATTTTGAAGGCACATAGCTTATTACTCAATAGTTCAGATAATTTTGAAACGGTGGATAAGCATGAACAAAAATTATTTCTGCACGGATGGTAAAGTAGAAATCTGATTTTTCTTTCCCTCCACTGTGCTTTTTTAAAATTTGTATTTTGGGGGCATTTGTGGTTTGTATAGACTTCATTAAATGTATGTATATTTGTATGTATCTGTGAATATATTTTTGTTATCCTATATATTTTTATGTACATATATCTAGTTGCACTTCAAATTGTCAAGTCTGAGTAATCAGAATGGGTATAGTCTGCTTGATTCCTCTTTCATTTGCATTAAGGAACTTTTACTACGCTGTGTAAGTGCAAGATTGGCAAAAAGTGGGATGAGATGTTTTCTTCGTTTCCTGCACTGTTGTGAGATCTCACCGGCAGTATGTTTTATAGTCATAGGAGTATAGAGGTATAAAAGGCTGCAAAACCACTTGTTTTGTTATCTTTAATGTTCATTGTTTTATTTTTTTGATGTAATATGTGTCAGTATTTGGTGTTCTGAGTAAAAAAGAGAATTGAACCATATATGTACATTTTTATCTGTGCAGCATCTCTTGATAAAAGGGTAGGGTACATATCTGAGCAGAGGATGTTTTTTTTTTTTTTTTGTTCTAACAGTGGACCCTGAGTAAAGGCACATGTTGGTGCACCAGTGTGTTTTTGTTTGCACTCTTGGAATATCAACACAGATTTATATTTATCCCTACTTCAACATCAAAGCAGTAGACGTCCTCTTCTGTCGTAATTAATCTTCTCTTTTAAATAGTAAAGCAAACTCTCACACAATGTACACTCAAATACACAGATTAATATACCAACACCCTACCCTAACCTATCTAAAACAAAGTTCTAAACCCAAATATGTATTGAGATTGAAATAAAGAACACTTTTTTTATATAAAGTACAATTTAGATCTTATTTGTCATTCATCTTAATAGAAAAGTAATTTCACACACTGTACACAGAACATATACTCACACAGGACCTCTGGAAAATTAATATTGTCCACTTAAAAACTTAAGCTAAAGGAATAAAATACAAAACAAAACATTAATTGGAACTAGCCAATCAGAAAATGGCATTAGTGAGGGGGGGGATCCCATGTTGACTAAAAGTATAACCAAACTGTAAAAGTAACAACTCCTTACACAAAAATGCATTAAAATGAATCGGCAATTCAAAAAACTACTGAAAATTAAATAAAATAAGTAAATAACATTTACCCCAGAACTAGACAACAGAGTCACCATGAGATGTTGCTTTCACTGAATCTACACAACTACCTAGCTAATGAGAAATGCTGCTCTAATTGGAATACTTGGGGCGGGGCTGTTTTTTGTGATACAGAAAAATGTGTTGTACTTATCCGTACACTAGAAATACTGTATGTTTAAGGGACAAGATTATCAGGCATCAGACCCCTGTGCATGCCATAATTGTCCATATCCTTTGTGTGGTACAGTTATAGTAATTAAGCCTCATCCACATTCTGAAGGGAAAAATATATCCATTCATATCCTGCGCACATGAAAAGACAATTGTCATACTGCAAAAAAAATCCCTAATGCTTAAATTAAAAGTCCAGGGTGGGGTGGGAGGAGTAAAATGAAGAAAAGAAAAAAGTACCAGCACTTATCAGAAAATGCATTCCTCAATCTTCCAGTACCACATACTTCATGTATCACACTCCAGATCCCCATATCATGACATATTGCATATATATATTTTAGATTTTGCTCAGGTTAGTCATATGGAATAGAGCCTGTGACTTGATAAAAGCCTCCAATAGATTGTTAATGCTACAAATTAAGTATCCGAGTAACTTTGCACAGTTGCATACTGTTTCCAGAATAAAAATTAAATATACAAGAATAAATGTATTTTTTTAATGATTGCAGTCATGTGTCTAATTTGTTCTGCTTTTTTTCCCATTTGTAAAATATGGTTTTCTTCTAATACCATGCCAGCAGGTATACAGTCCCTCTTAGTGAATCACTGGCATGGAAAAGCATGTGGAGGCTAATTCTGCTGAATTCGTCAGTTACACGATAGGACTGCATAACTGTTTTAAGCAACAGAAAACCAAATAATTTTCCCACAAACACGTAAGAGAATCTTGTACCATTAACTCAGGAGGTACATAGTTCAGTACTACATCACAGTACATTATTTCCTAATATAAGTTGTGCTACTTTTGAATTTAGTAGTATTAATGCTTACACTACTGAAACACTGCAAAACTGACATTAGCCGAAACTTACTATGCAATACCAAAATATTTATTTATTATCTGTAATACATGCCAAATATGTGAGTTACATGGGCTTTACTTTTTCCTGACACCATTTGCTTGACCTTTTGAAGTTTGCCTTTGGAATCGAGCATCACCATTTGGGAGTACAAGCCTACATTGGTTTATCCCTGGCAGGTATTGCAGCTCTGAGTTTGCTGTTTTTTCACTTTCCTTGCATTTGCTTAGTTTGTTCTGAGAATGTAGAATAGTTTGCATAATTTTAACATGCCTGCAATTACAATGGTAGCATCAAAGCCACTGCATAGTGTGGAGGTAGAATTATGTACACCTATTGGTATCCAAGAAAGATTGTTGTATGGAACAGATGTTGATTAGCTGAAGTGGCACATTTAAAAAATGTTTAAAAAAAAAAAAACGAACAAAAAACTTTAGGATGTAACTTTGCAATATCATGCAACATCAAGAGCATCAAGATTTTCCTGCTTTTGGACTAGTGTTGCTTTGCTACTGCGCTGTTTGTAGCTGTATTTAACTTGGATTTGCTGTGTGTCTTATTCTGATTAAAAAGCTGTTTATGAGTATGTGATGTATCCTCTAATATTTAAGCAGGCTGATGCCAAGTTAAAATGTTTGATTGTTTAGAGCAGTAGTCTGTATGGAAACATAAGTTGGTGTTACATTAGGGTGACATTCGTATGGCTGAAGAATCCCAGTTTTCAAAAAAAGAATTGCCAGCCATGCTCCATTGATCTTGTACTAAACCAAATACACCAAACTGATAAGTCAGGAACTAATCATAAGTAGGGGGAAGTTTCTACTTGCTGCCACTGTTGTGCAGTATCAGCATTAGTAAATATAGTGATGTGAGGGAGTGGTGGATGCATGTTTTTGGATAAAATCAAGTTTTCTACCAATTGATTGATATATATTGGGTACTTCATACCAAATTAGGTTTAATCATCCCAATTTGATTAGTGCATTACACTGGTATACACTGGTGACATAATATTCTGTTTTAACACGTTTTCATGTTCCCTAAAAACATTTGTATTGCAGTCCTCCATAACCCATGATCCATATGACACATTTGTTAAAAGAACAGTCTGCACAGCTGAGCATATTATTTTGTGTAAAGTGACACTTTATCCTATACAAGGATTCCAACTTATTGATGTATTTCCTTGCCAGTTGTGTGTATATTATCTTTGAAGTTTCCAGCAGTCTGTTTTCATTCTACACAAAGCTAAAATAAGGTGGGCAAAGACCCCAATCAGGGACTGATTTCATATATTGCTCTTATAAATTTGAAAGTTGGTAGAGTAACCGGTTTTGCAGTAAGTAGCATGCATTTTCTGAAGGATATTGCATCTGAAAAGCAAATGTCAGTCATTATTTAAGGACTTCAGTCTACAACGATTTGCAGAAAAACACAAATTGTATGAGGAGCAGACCAAAATATCATGAGGGTAAAATCTGGACTTCTGTGAAGAATTATGGGATAGTCATGATTAAGGAGTGGTAGTCACTGAAAATTTCACATTTTTTTTTAACTTTATATCACAGACAGTAGTAATTTAATGATTTCTAGACACTGTACAAGTAAATCAAATGCAGACTAGTTTTTGGACGAATGTTGCAGTTTCCGCTGTATGATCAAATGGGTTCATGGTGTTTACTGTTTTAGCTTGTTAATGTATGTCATTATCTTCTATAGCATCTCGGTAATTGTTAATCACTAATAGTTTCATGGTGTTTACTGTTTTAGCTTGTTAATGTATGTCGTTATCTTCTATAGCATCTCGGTAATTGTTAATCACTAATAGTTTCTCATTTCTAATTGATTATCTGAGTGCTTTGCTGCACTAATGGAGCTTTTATCTTTAGGCCCCCATGCACAAAAAAAGGGGGGGCACAATTCATAAATAAGTGTACTTTAAGCTTTGTAAAACTTTTGAGTAATCCGCATACTTATTTATTTTATTTATTTAAGTTTGATGACCGGGGGAAGTCCACTGGGCCATCAAGAGCTCGTTTTTCAGTGAGGCCTGGGGAGAAAAGCTCCACAATAATTGCAAGTTACATTTCACATGTTACAAAAAGACATAGTTCATACAGCTAATTAAACATTTACATATAAACTCCATGAAATTTGCTTGTCACAATGTTACAAAAATGAAAGACATAATTCAATACAGAAATTTCAACATTTACATAAAGTGAATATTTTTGTTATAAACTCAGTTGTAGGTTTAACATTTCAAAATATATAGCTACTAGCCATTAGTAGGTTAGGAAAATATTATGCGAGAGGGTAATAGTATATTTGAGATTGGAGAGTATAGTACAATAGATATTGGAGAGAAAATTAGTTTTTGGGAGGGATTGTTTTGGGTGGGATTGTTTTGGGTGGGATGAAGTAATAGTAGAGGTAGTTGGATGAGTCAGTGCAAGGTGGAATGTGGGGGTGGGGTGTTAAGTTGGAACGTGGCACTTTAGTAATGTAAGCTGTTTCCTATATGCTGAGAAGTCTTGTTCATAAAAATTGCAAATCATGAGGGCCAAACTGTGCATCCCTTTAGTGGTCATGTCTTCACTTGATAAGGTGCTGAGCTGTATATTGAAACGGGTAGGTGTTTAAAAGCATTTGTGGACTGAAGCCCACCTTTTTTAAAGTATGTAATGAATGATCTGTGAGGCTATCTAATAAAAAAGCCTTTGAAATTTTGAGAAAATTTGAGCCTGTAGAAACATACACAGATACAGTCATGAGGGTACTGCTGTGCCCTTCACTACAACAAAGTTGTGTTTGAACTGCACAAATGAAATGATAGCTGCTCTGAGGAAGTTTTCATATGCAGAAAATGAAAAGCGCTTAATTTTATACTATATGTTTTTATTTGTACAATTTGTATCTCCATTTGGATCCGCTTCATTTATATTTTATTAAACGGTTTACAATAGTTGACAAGTGGAGAGCCGTTATTTCAACTGAAGGGGAAATGATATAGGACAAAGAGAGGGTACTGTTTGGATTGCTTTCTGCAGCTATCATTTCATTTGTGCAGTTTGAACTTTTTCGTCTTGGTGTGTCTTAAAGTTGTATTTGAGTAAAGGTGTTGTAGTTAATAATGTAATGGGCAGGTTTTTAGGGTGTACAGCACATTCTAGAACTGATCAGTACACATATTAACCAAAGGGTAAAAAAAGTCACACAGACCAACCTTTCAGTAAGAAGTGCTAGAAAAAACAGCCAAGCTAGAAACACACATGTCCATAACTAGTGGGGTTTTGCCATCAGTGGCCTGAATGTAACCATAAAGACTTTAAAAAGTCATGGACATTCAGAGGCCATGTAGCTGAAGCACTTTATGCCTGTAAGGGGTCATTTGTATATATCCCTTAAGGGGTCACGTGTATATATTCCATGTGTCTCCATTACAGGAGGTTTAAGGTTTCACACAGTGAAAACTCTAACTTGGCTGGGTTTTTCATGCATTTATTTATACACACACACACACACACACACACACACACACACACACACACACACACACCTACAAACACATTGAGCAAAATTGCTTGAAATTGAGCTAATCTAAGAATAATGAACACTATATATTCTTTTAGTGGGGAGCAAAACCCCCCTCCCCACATGGGGGTGTGCCTCCTACACCCTTATTTATTAAATGTAGCAACTCAATGATTGTACTACAGTGGGCACATGGCACATTCCTCATTATTCCTTAATCTCTTTTTATAGAATGAAAGCTGGCAATGTCCGATCAGTTCAGGTTTGATCAATTTACTACAACCACCTAAATAACACCAGTGTATGTGTACACACACACCCACACACACAATAATTGTACAGAAACAATTATTCTTGGTATCAGCATTTGAATTATTAATACAGACTGTTGTCAGAACTGTTTATGTAGGGTCCATATCATAGATCACTTTTGCTTTCTTATTATAATAAGAAAACTGGATTCAAACAAATATTGCTTGTTTAAACCATGGTATATTAAGTGCAAACAAAGCTTGAGCACTTTTGCCTGTGTCAGAGATTCATCGGATCTAAGTTTTATATAGCAGTAACTAAAACTATATACCTTTCTTTTTTCCATTTTAAAAAGCTATATTAAGGTGCAGCGGTAGCATTGTCACATAACAGCAAGAGGTTCTCCTGTTCGATTCTTGGCTGGAGCACCTTCTGTGTGGGGTCTGCATGTCCTCCCCGCGGTCGAGTGACGTTCGAAAGACATGCGTGAATGGGCGTGCCTTCGTTGAAGGTTGCGTGTTGGGCTGGCACCTCGGCACCATAAAAATCTACTGCCAATCATTAGCTAACCGGAGTTCCGCTGTGGCGACCCCTAACCAGGAAAAGCTGAAAGAAGAACATTAATTATAGTAAAAGCTTTAATCTAAGCTCAGTTCAACAAATCATTGTGACAATGATTGGAACAGTGGTGTTTACTTTAGTTTGCATCTTTGTTGGGATTTGCACATTTTGCTCATTATAAGTAATTATAAAATCATTTTTGTGCTTGGCAGTTAATTATTGTGGTAGCTGTAATGCCTAATAGCAAATTAAGCATCTAACCTGGCACTTTTGTTTCTGTGTGTTTCTATCTAAAAACAAAAAAATAATCCTTGTTTTCCCGCCTCTCCTTGACTAGTTTAGACCAGTTTACAGGCATTGCTGTATTCTGGGCTGTGGTGTAGTTCCTGTGTTGTCCATTACCTTACTTGGATAGAAGGAAGTTTCTTTGCTCACCAGTGGGAGTGGGGAGCCTTGAGCAGCCTACCTGTCCCTGTAGGAAGTGACCTCAGCACAGGAAGCTGTAGTAATTGGTTGTTTTGGACCATTTCTAGCTCTTTTGAAGTTCCCTGTTTAAAATCCGCCTCTGGGCGTTTCTTTTTCTGGCTGTACTACTCAGACAAGCTCCTTGTGGTCCTGCAGAGTGGTCCTAGCTACAGAGAACTCAAAAAAGTGACTACTTTCTGGATTTAAGTATTTTTGCTGTTTTTTTTTTACTTGGAATAGCTTCTTTAGCTTACCCTAAACCAGCTTAAACTGTTTTTTAGCTGTTTGCTGCATTATTTTAAAATCTGCACTTAAGTTACTTTTTAGTCGAATTTGATCAAAAGTTTGTTTGTTTGTTTAATTTAACTGTTGAGGCTGCCCACTAAAGTGTGCTAGCCTGTGTAACTGATTATCACTGTTTCTGCATTTTCTGTGTGTTTCTATCTAAAAACAAAAAAAAATAATCCTTTCCCGTCTCTCCTTGACGTTTACAGGCATTGCTGTATTCTGGGCTGTGGTGTAGTTCCTGTGTTGTCCATTACCTTACTTGGATAGAAGGACGTTTCTTTGCTCACCAGTGGGAGTGGGGAGCCTTGAGCAACCTACCTGTCCCTGTAGGAAGTGACCTCAGCACAAGAGCTGTAGTAATTGGTTGTTTTGGACCATTTCTGGCTCTTTTGAAGTTCCCTGTTTAAAATCCGCCTCTGGGCGTTTTTGCTCGGTTGTGCGCATAGCACAGCGCCAGTTAAACTCCACCTACCTCCCCTGTGAATATCCACTTTCCTTAAAGGCACAGCACTCCCTTATACTGTTCTAGCATGTCGAGTGGTAGATGTCGAGTGGTAGATTATTGGCGTCCTCTCCAGTTCAGCTGGTTAATCTGGGTATCTTTTGACAATGCTACAATTGTCTCATGTACACAGACCACCCTTTCCTCCTCCCAACAAACACAAATACATGTGAGAGATGCAACTATATAGCCAAACTGGAGGCTGAACTCTCAACTCAGGGCTGGCATGACCAGACAGGAGGAGATGGTAACCACACACACAACAAACCCAGTCCCACATAGACCTACCACAACTGCAAACCAAACACACAAAAACACAAAGACCTACTCGGAGGCTCTAATAAAAAAACTTACCAAAACAACAGAGGCTCCCAAAGCAGACATCCAAAAATCCACCACCTCAAAACAAAACACATGCAACACATACTTCAATAAACAAAACACATGCAACACATACTTCAATAAATCAGTGTGTCAATCAATCACAGCCCTTAAGGCCAAACACCATGCCTGATACACTAGTAATAGGTGACTCTATAGTCAGACATACTGATGTCCCGCTTACCAGGCTGAACAAGGAGAGGGCGACTGTGAGCTGCCTATCGGGAGCTAGGATCTGCCACATAACACACGCACTCCGGCCGGTCACTCCAAAGCAAGTACAAATATGACTCCGTCATTGTCCATGCTGGCGTGAATGACCTGAGACGTACCTCCCTGGACTACATGAAAAGAGACATAGAGGAGCTCTCTGATTATGTAGCCCAGGCTGGTATGACCCTGACCCTGAGCAGCATCTTGCCCTCACCAAGAATGATGCCACAATACAAAGACAAGATGATCAGCTTTAATAATTGGCTCAAGTACTGGTGTCTTTCTAAGGGGATCCAATGTCTGTCTGCCTGGGATGACATGTTGGACAAGCCACGCTGCTTCGCAAGGTACGGCTTGCACCTGTCACCACTGGGCTTCCGGATATTGGCCAAGGCTCTTGCCACCCCTATAGAGCCTTTTTTAGGCAAGGCTCAAAAGACAAACCTACCTCCTTAGAAAACAAAAATGGAAAAAAAGGGTAATGCTGCTCAATGCCAGAAGTCTAAATCTCAAGATGCAGGCACTCTATGCACTCCTCAGTATGGAGAACATCGACGTCTGTGCAGTAACTGAAACCTGGTTCAAGGCTCTTGAGAGCACCCCAGCGCTACCAGGCTATACCTCGTATCATGCTTTTCGACCCCAAAACCCGGGCCGAACCACAAAGGGTGGGGGAGTGTCCATATTCATCAAGGACACCCATACCTCCAGGTTAGTAGCAACACATGAAGCATCCGAGACCATACAGGTGCAACTAACCATAGGCAAAACTGCTATACAACTGGTAGCATGTTACAGACCACCCTCCCAATCTCAGGAACCCCACTCAGCCTTCCTGAAGACATTGGAGGATATGAATGTATCACAAAATACCATCATACTGGGAGACTTCAACTACTCAAACATAGATTGGGTACATTATTCTAGCCCTAACACCCTAGCCCAAAGGTTCCTGGAATTCATAAATTCAAATGCACTGGAACAACTAGTCACCTCTCCCACTAGGGGAGATAATATACTAGACCTGATCATCACAAACATGGGGACAAAATGCTCCACACCGGAGGTATACCCCTCACTAGTGAGATCTGACCACAAACTAATCACCCTGGATATACATATCCCACCTCCACCCCCAGCACAAAAGACCACAGTGAAAAACTTCTCAAAAGCAGACTTCACTCTTCTTAAGACTGAGATGGTATCCTTTAAGCCCACTGAAGCGTCCTGTCTGGTGGACCTCGGCCATTAACAAATTGTATAACAAAAGAAGGAAGCTACTGCATGACAGAGCAAAATCCCATAAAGGGAAGACATCTCTGATCAACATTAGCAGAAAACTACGTTCTCTCATAAAAACATCCAAGGCCATCTTTGAGAGAAAAATCTCTAAGGACACTAAAGACAACCACAAAGCCTTCTTCAGCTATGTTAGAAACCTGAGTGGAAACCCTCAGATATGCTCAGTTAGTTCACAACAACAAAAAATACACTGAACCCACAGATATTGCCAATATTCTGGCTGACAGGTTCAGTGCAAATTTCTCCCCTCCCTCACCCCCAAAAGAAGAAATACTTATCCCAGCTGAATGTAATCTCCCTGTCATCTCAGATGTCCAAGTGAGAACCGCCCTCAACAAAGCTAAAAACACAGCATCAATGGGACCTGACGGTATCCCGGGTTGCGTGCTACGTGAACTCCAAGAGGAGCTAAACCCGCACATAAAAATGCTATTTAACCTTAGCCTTACTACAGGATATGTACCTGAACACTGGCGTACAGCAACAGTGGTCCCACTCCACAAAGGGGGTACCTCTACAGACCCTGGGAACTACCGCCCCATAAGCTTAACCAGCCTGGTCTGCAAAGCTATGGAAAGAATCATTATGGAACTCATAGGGGACCTACAGACACTTGACCCCACCCAGTTCGGCTTTGTAAAGGGCAGATCCTGCCTTTTGAACCTGGTTGACTTTTTTCAAAACAGTCAGTAGAGCCATTGATGAGGGCAAAGCAGTCCATACAGCCTACCTGGACTTGGCTAAGGCCTTCGACACAATACCCCACTCGGGCATCATAGATAAGCTCAACAGCTTAATCGTAAACCCTTATGTCACTAGATGGGTTGCAAACTGGCGAAAGGACAGAACCCATAAAGTTAAAATCGCTGGAGCAATGTCAGACTCAAAGCCAGTCACAAGTGGTGTCCCACAGGGATCAGTCCTGGGACCCCTCTTGTTCGGCATAAGTTCGCAGATAACCGCAAACTAGGTGCCATAGTTGATACACCAGTGGACACCTACATCCCACAAAAAGGCCTCACAGAAACGGACAACTGGTGCTGGAGTCATGGCCTTAAACTAAATGCCAAAAAATGTATAGTCATCCCCTTTGGGAAAAACAAAGTACCCACAAATTATCACATAGACAGCAACCCACTGAGTACGGAAAAAGTAATCAGAGACCTAGGGACCCAAGTCGACAGCGACCCCTCATTTGACACCCACGTTGCCAAAGTGGTTAGAAAAACATTCTACCTTGCACACCTTATGAAGGGATTCCCATCCAGATCCAAGGATGTCATTGTACTCCTATACTCCTCCCTCATCAGACCCATGGTTGAGTACAATGCCTCCTTTGGTATGTACCTCACCTGGCATTTGCAACAGCTGGAGAGACAACAAAAGTACCTCACCAAGAGGATCAAGGGTCTCCAACATATGTCTTATTCTGCCAGACTAAAGAAACTCCAGCTCTATTCAGTAGCATACCGCCTGCTCAGAGGTGATCTCTGCCTGACGTACAAGGCCATGTCCAATCAGGAACTGATGGACATGCTCCACCTCAAAAAATCCAAATCCATCAGGACCATGAGAGCTAAAGACTTAAACCTCAGCACAAGTATGAATAGGACATGCTGGAGGGATAGATTCATAACCCAGAGGCTTCCCATGCTTTGGAACAAGATCCCAGTTCATGTTAGGCAGAGACCCTCACTGACTCTCTTCAAGAGAAATCTTGATGAGTGGATGGGAGATCGTAAGTTTACCCCAGGGGTCACATCTGTGTCACTACTAGACAGGGGCACAATATTCTAAATCTATTCTGTGCATTTTTGTACCATTTCATGGGGTGGCGAAAGCCACATCACTATGGCTAGGCTTACAAATGCCCCAGGACAGATAGCCTAGTACTGAACTATGAAACTATGAATTGTTGAGTGACACTGCACTACCTCTTCAGTGAAACCATACACTCTCCATAGTGAACCTGTGTCAGAGGTTCACGTTTTGTGCAACAGCAACTTAGCTTTAAGTGAGTTTGTCATAACGATGATGGCAAAGGTGTACGCAGATGAAGTATTAAAAAGAATGGGCAAGTGCAACTTGGAGATCAGTAATGTGTTGCAGTCCATTAAGTCACTCCAGCAGCTGACACTATATTCCTAAAAATTAGACATTCATATTTATTGTTGCATTAGACACTTCCTAGCACTGAGGGGTTCATGAGTTGAGTCAGGGGAATCTGAAGCTTAAACTCTGTGTTAAATGCTTTGAGAGAGAGAGAGGATAAGCGAGGATAAGAGTGATGAGAGAGGATAAAAGTGAAGGTTAACGGCTCTAAGAGGAAGTCTGTTTATACGGATAGAGGTGTCAATTGGATAGTTTGACATCTTTAGGGAGGAAGATGAGATATGAAAGCAATCGGGACTAGTAGTAAGACCAGCTGAAAGAATAAACAATTTTCACAACAATCACACTTATCAAGGTCTTAACAAGTGGGAGGGAGGTAGTGGTGGGACAGACATAAGAAAGAGTAATGTCAAACCAAAATGTATGTAGAAAAACAGGTAATGATGAATGTGTGCCTAGTAACTAGTAAGTATTGATTGTGTTACCTACATTTATGTGCACGTGTCCCAAAATGTGACCACTGCAAAATTATTTAAAAAGTGCTTTTGCCCACCTCCGTTAATAAAGCAAGGGGCTTCCTCATATCTCTCTATGCGGACCTATTCAAAAGTGGTAGTTAATATCATCAGTCAGACGCATCGTAATATGAGCAATTCAACTTTCTAAGATAACACATAGAAGTTAGAGTTGCTATGCAAGTAAAAATAATAAGTCCTAGCAAAATGAAAAAAAAAGATGCAACTTAACATAAAATTAAAGCATACAATTAAACATCTAGTCTGCATGTAATTGGGTCTATTCTGAAAAGTACTGTTAAACAATGGGAGGGTTTCCATTAGCATACAAATATGGGTGTGTGAATGGGAATGCTTGGATTGTTTATTTACTTTGGATAACTGGCTAAGTGAACTGGTCAGCGGATCCTTATAAGCCATGGCTCAAAGAAAATGACAACTTGACAGAGTTATTTAATGATAGTATAGCAAATCAATGTAGTTGACATTCTGTATGGTATAATAGTAAGCCAAGACTAGCATACATGATTGGGAATTGGTCACTTATGCCTGGTGGCAGAACAAAAGCAGTTTGAGTTCCACCAAGACTTTTTGTAGTGAAGGTGAAGTAGAGTGTTTACTTTGTGCTTGGGTCAGTCTAGTTGGCTTGGTTCAGCTGTTTTTCCTTGGGTTATGTTTGAAAATGGTCTGTGCTGGATCAATTTGAGTAAATGATCGGCTGCTGAGTAAACCGAAACAAAATCCCACCAATAAAGTCTTATCTTAAAACCTGGCAAAGGCGGAAGAAGGAAATTGGAGAAAAAAGAGAACTCCTTTTGAAACTGTTGAGCAGTAGCCACCCCATGACTGATGTTGCTGTTTAACTAACTAGAACCTTTACTCCCTGTACTCTAAGCAGCGGCTACCACTGATATCAAAACCTTCCAAGACTCAACAAACTGCTCCAAACTCGTGAATTTGCATAATCTGCACAGAGCACAGAAAATAATTGCATGTCTGCAACTGAAACAAAATAGTCTTCCTACCCTAAGAGTGATCCATTTCATGTATTGGAAAAGTTCCATTATTTTCTACCCCCGCACTCTGCTACCACTGACCAGGGAATTGTAAGAAAGCAGAGTAAGTTGCACATAAGTTTGGGAGAGAACTTCTGCTGAAAGTGCCATACCACATCAGTTACAAAGAGCAACTGTGATCATTCTTTTATATACAGAAAGATGTATTAATTTTAGGGTCTAGGCCACAGCAAGACCTGTGTTTTATATTTCATAACGTGTATTTGTTACTGTAAATTGAAATGAAAGCTACACTTTTTTTGTTTTCAACTAATTGCTAAGCAAATGTTGCAGTTTATCAGTTTCAGAAGGGACATTCTGAATGGAGTTTGACTCTTGTTTGCAAATGACAATTTGTGCCTCTCTGTCTCCTGCCTCAAGATATTCTTATAATGTGGATGATTAGCTGTGTATTGCATGTTGCATGACCTGCTAGTGGTTCAGGAAAGCAGACAACAGAATCTCTGATTTTAAGCATATCTGTTAGAAAAAGTAAAATAAGCATATTTTGCTATAACATTTTAAAATGGAAAGAGCATATATATTTTTCCTAAGAAAAGAATATTATTTTTGTTACCTTGTAGTAAGGGCAAACTTATGTGCTTTCATCTGTATGCCAGGTTTCACCCTAAAAAAAAAAAAAAAAAATCTGAACAGAAGTGGAGTGAAAAACAGCACTGAAGTAGTTGTACAAGGATCAGCCCACTGTAGGATTGTACCACGTAGAAATGTAGGGTAATATCTGAAACTATTTGAAATCTTCTAACATTTCTCAGAATGCCTTCAGCTATGTAAGGCACTTAGTTGATGATTCTGGGTATAAAGACATGTTCACAACTTTGTTGATGTAGTGTTGTTGTCTATGAGATGACATTTGCGAGAGGGCGGTCATAATTCCATTCGCAAAAATTTGTATTTAGGAGAAATGTATGGGATTTTTATTTCCCATATAATGACAACTTGCTTAAGACATTTGAGTTATTACTTACCCAAGATTGAGAAGAAATCGTATACCTATATCAGTATGCACTTTTCAGTAAAGCAGACCAGATCAGACTAGATCAGGATGTTCTTGACTAAATTAAGTCAGTGGGATTGTGTTGGCTCTAAGAGTATTTGATTAACTTACTGCTTAACATTTTGATCACGTTCATTTTTTATAACCAATTTACTGCTTTTTCTTAAAGCTGTCAGTATTTTAGCATGAAGAGAGAGATTTTTTCTGGAATATTTAAATTTTTCTGTTCATACTTTTGATTTACTGCAATAATATACTTCCTATTCCACTGCCATGGCCAGATGACATTTTTGGATATTTTAGCTATTTCTGAACATTTTGCATTCACATCTGTGTAAAATGATAGGGCTATAAGCCTAGGTGTGATGTATCCCATTTCAGTATATCATTCATAGTGCTGAGGGTGGTTGCATTATCGGGCTTGTCTGCTTGGCACTTGGCTGCTATATTCATTGCAGTTCCCTCCTTTAATTCCGACAATTTTAGTAGGATCCTGTGTTGTCTCATCAGTCTTGTCTCATCAGTCTATCTCAACAGTTTAGTCATCTCTTGACAGATAAGAGACTGCAAAAACTTCAGCTCTTTTTAGGTGCTCAAAATCTTTCCCATAATCTTTCTCCGTGAACACTATAGCTTCAGATCTCATTTGCCAAGCTGATGTTATGTCCAGCACTCTGATGATTTGGTGAATCTTGGATCGATAAGTACCTCTTTGTATGTGTGTGTGTGTGTGTGTGTGTGTGTGTGTGATAAACTGTTATTGTTGGTCTTTTTTCACTTCTTAGTCCTTTTTCATTCTTTTTCTGTCTCCTGTATGGAAATCATGTATATGAGCGATGTTCATATTGCCAAATGTTTTTATGCTGGCAGCAGTGATTGAAAGTTATTTGATTGCTTCTGTCTGCATTTAGTCCATGCAAGCTTGTGAAGAGTAGGGATTGCAGAATTTTACTTTTCCCCACTGTAGTGTGATCTTGAGTTTTTCTACATTATTAACAGGGAGGGTGCATCCCTCCAGCAAAAAACATAAGTGGTTTGTTTTTTCACTGTGTAGCTTTCGATCTTTTGGGATCTATGGTTATCCATTCAAAATTTGTATACTTTGATGCACATCCATATGTAGTGTGTGTATGTAGTGGGAACCCCTAATTTAGCTGACATCTGTTAAAATGACAGTTTGGTTGACAGAACAGACGGTCAAGTGTGCAAATCACACATTCTGTCGGGTTGAGGAATATGCCCTTTCCCTGTTGTGCGTCAGAGTTATATATAATTAGCGGGGGGATGGGGGATGCAGTGGGGCAAGTCCCACTGCATACAATTCTTGTGTTTGACTTTCATTTTTTTAATTTATTTGCATGTTCCAGTGGTATTCCTCATCAAATATATAGTGATGAGTTGATATTTCCATTGCTGACCTTTTGTTATTTACAGTAGTGATGTGAGCTTTTAGGTATTGAAATGTGTGTGTGTGTGTGTGTGTGTGTGTGTGTGTGTGTGTGTGTGTGTGTGTGTGTATCTTTGCCACTCCCTCTTTCTAGGCCCTTTCTTCTAAGTAGTTTCATTCTATTTTTTTTACAGACTTCATCCAAAGGCAATATCATGGAAAAGGCTTTGGGCTTTATCTCCAGTGTAGGCATAAAATCTCACCACAGGTTCCACATGCTCAAGATGTCTGGTGTTTATGCTTGAAACACCTTAACACAGAGTATGATATTTGTGCCTCATTCGGTCAATGGGATTTACTTTATATATATATATATATATATATATATATATATATATATATATATATATATATAAACTGATTTATTAAAAGGCCGCCTTCCAGGTACTACTGGAGAATTGGCCGCCTCCTCAGCCACCCCAAAAGAGCTGAGAAGCAGTGCAAGAGAGAGAGATTAAAAGAGAAAGTCAAAGATGACTGTTCTAGAGTAAAAGAGAAATAAGAGAGAAATTCAGATCTGGGAAATCCAATGGAGGAGAATCTGAAGAAATCCAGATCACTGAGGCATTCTCCTCCCTCAGCTGTGATCTTGGCTCCAGCTCTGCTCTGATCTATCCCTTCTTCAGAAGACTCCAGTTTGATTATCATTCCAGATTGGGATATCTTCACCAGACTCCAAGTCTTTTGAGAGTTAACTCTCCTATATTTTTGACTTCTCATCCCCTATTGTCTGTCTGTCCATTCTGTTAGTCCTCCAGAAGCATTGTCAGTATTGATTAGGATAAAATGATTGATTTTCTTTCTAATTTATGATGCCTTTGTTAAGGCCAAGATATATGTGGGAGTCGTTTCTTCCACTTCTACTCCAAAGATGGGGATAGATGGTCTGTCCTTCCCTTTTCTTGCTGCTCCTTCCCTGATTCCCTTGTCAGATCTGGTAGCTTCAGGACCATGGTCCCCCTGCTGATACTTCCCCTGTCAGTATTGACAACCATGGGGGGTCTTCAGCATTGACTGTATCCTGATGCACTTTTATTTATTTATTTTACATTTGTTGACCGGGCTAGTCTAACTGGATACATGTCCATTTTCAGTAGAGGCCCGCGGAGAAAAGCTCCAAAATTAAACTAATGAAACAGGAATAAAAAGCAGTAAAGCAATATTAAACTAAAACATGTTAAATACACTGATGCTGTAGGCTAACGTAGTAGAAACTAGCATCAAAGCATTGCTTCTGATTGTTTTTGTTCCTGAGCTAATGTCCTCCTGGAGCTGAGAGATCTGCACCTATCATTCAGAATTGGGCTTGACTCCATTGGCTTTGGGGCCACACTCATTTCTGTGTGCTTTGGTGCTTGACGGGCCTTCTCCAGTGCCAGTTGATGCCAGGGATCTGGTCTTCATATCCTTCTGCTTTGCTCTTGGCCCTGGATCAATTTGATCTGGAGGCATTGAGGAAGACAGTCTTGTGTGTTTTGAGACCATTAAGAAAATTTTGGCCGAACAGTCTTCTTAGGAAGCAGACATCTCTTTGGTCTTGGATTATACCAGATCTCCAGGTGTGTTTGAGTCTGTTGCTTTTTCATTTTTGCAAGAGTCAGCCAGGTCAAAGACCTTTGAGCCATCCCTTACTCAAGGTGCACAGGACACTTCTGACTCCCCCCAGAAGATCTTAGAAAGGCCAGTATGGAAGAAGTCCTATATTTTAATGCCTTGTAAACTTAAATGGTCAACACTTCTGCTGGCATTGTTCCTCTCCCAAGTAACCCAGGCACTTTCAGGCACTACCAGAAGTATTAGCAATTCATCTTGGCTATCTGGAGGTGCAGGAACGTCAAACTTTGAGGCATGTTCATCTCACAGAACAGCAAAGATTTAAAGTATGTAGTGCAGGGATTGGTTTGAGTGCTTGTGTGATCCCAGTCCACTACTGGGGCATTGTAAAAAGGGCAATGGTTGTAGAGGGCAGACAGACATTGAGTAAACCCTCTTTGAGATGATGATGATGTGTTGTCAGCTAACACTGTAGAAACAAGACTCCCTCCTGGTCTCCCTCTGGATCCAAGCGATATGGATGATTAGGGTGAAGTGTCACATAGCATTATGTCATAGATGCTAGACCTGGCCTTTTAGGTACAGGTGTACATACTTGGGGAACTTTGGGGATGGAACTTTCACTTGGTAATCAAAGTCCCTTCATCCTAATGCCACCTTTGGCAGGTACTTTCCTAAGCATTTGTGCTATTTGCCCTTAGTGTCTGGTGCTCTGTTGTCTCATGCTCATCCCCAAGCATATTAACCAAGCATGGCCTGCCCCTCGTGGGGCTGGGGTCAGGAGAGGTTCTTCTTGCTCTCTGTGCCCAGGTAATGGAATTTTTTGTGAAACATTTCCTTCTCCCCATATATGGATAATCTGTAGGCTTGTGGAATACTCCTGATTTTATTTTTCCCCACCCTTCACTCTATAGAAGTAACTGTTGAGTTGCTGGTAGAGGGCAAAGAAAGGAGTTGAAATAGCAAAGAATAGGGCATCAGAGGCATTCTACCAACTTCTAGAAAGTGACTCATTAGGTGGTGCAAAGACAGAAAGATAAAGAAGATAGGCAGACACCCTTCATAATGGATGCCAGCAATAACCTGCTCACCATTTCACAGGACATCAAAGGCAGATGGAAGGAGTATTTCAAGCAGCTTCTGAATGAAGCTGTGCTGCCCCAGAAACAGCCTACCGTGATAGAAGAGCAGCCTACCTTAGAAGTAAGAATAGCGCCAAGGAACATTAAGTCAGAAAGCAGCAGGCTCAGATGAGGTCGCAGCAGATATAAAGATGCTGGGTGAGACAGGGGAGAAATGGCTCCTGAGGGTACTCGTAGCAGTGTGGAGAGACAGGTATGTCTCGGATGACTGGAGAATAAGCATACTTGTGCCAGTGTAAAAGAACAAAGGGGACATCCACAACTGTGGGCAGTACAGAGGAATCAAACTCTTATCACATTGCATGAAAGTTGTAGAGAGGGTGACCTGATAAATGGTTACAGAGAGAAATAGAATGCAAGATAGGAGAGGAACAATTCGGATTCAGATCAGTATGCAGCACAGCTGACCTGATGTTTGCAGTGAGACAGATAGTTGAGAAAAAGCTAGAGATGAGGAAAGAGTCCAACTGAGCATTCCTAAACTTGGAGAATGCATGTGACAAGGTCCCAAGAAAGCTGATGTGGGAAGGACTGCAGTGGTTCATAGTCCCAGAAACATTGGTAGAATTAATGCAGGCTATGTACAGGGACCCAATGACTCAACTAAAACAGTGTTTGGCCTCACAGAGGGGTTCCAGTGGGAGTGGGTGTACACAAGGGTTCAGTTCTGAGACCTCTGCTGTTCACACTGTTGATGGACTACATTAGCAAACAGTGTAGAGGGGACAGATCGGCAAAGTTGCTGTATGCAGATGATGTGGCATTACAGGCGGACTCTGAGCAAGAACTCCAGCAAAGTATAGAGCAATGGAATGCAAAACTGAAGGCACATGGGGATGAAACTTAGCGACAGTGGTAATGGCAGCAAACTAGGGAAATCCAGAAGAAGCTGAGAATTGAGATACAAGGGAAGATAGTGGAACAGGTAGCTTCAGGTATCTGAGAGGGGTGGAACAGACAGCTTCAAGTATCTGGGAGGGGTGGTTGAAAAGAAGAGAAGTCTGAATGAAGAGGTCAAAGCTAGAATCAGAGGGGCTGCAGCCAACTGGCATAGTGTCCGGTGTAGTCTATGGCAGAATAATGCCAAGGAAGCTGAAGAGTGTTGTATAAGACAGTGGTGCAACCAGTACTACTGTATGGTACAGAAACCTGGGCAGTAAAGGCAGAGCAGATGAAGCTAGAGGTGATGGAAATGAAGTGCCTGAGAATGGTGGTAGGATGCACTCTGTGGGACAGATGAAGAAATGAGGACATAAAAACAAGTCAAAGTAGCTCTAATTGCAGAAAAGATCAAAGAAAACAGATTACAGTGGTTTGGACACATGCAGAAAAGCAGAAGGCAATCTGGTGAAGATTTGGGACAGACGGGAAGAAGGAAAGCGGAAATGAGGACTTCCACCAAAGAGGTGGATGGATTGTGTGAAAGAAGATGTGCGACAGTCAGACATGAGTGTCGAAGAAGGCAGGAGTGTGATATTGAATCGAGAAGAAGGCAGGAGTGTGATATTGAATCGAGAAGAAGGCAGGAGTGTGGTATTGAATCGAGAGAGATGGCAACAGTCAACACTATTCCCCAACCCCATGTAGAAAATGGGGGAAATGGGGCTGATGATGATTCTGGTGGAGTGCAGTGAACTTTGTTTTATAACCCTATGAACTCTGTCCTCAAGGATTCTATTTTCAGTTTTATTAATGTGCAATTAGCTAAACTTATTTTTTATAAACAGATGTCACTGCATTGTGAGTCATGAATAAGTTGAAGCTTTATCATTTTGATTAAAATAGTAAATGAATATCATTGCAGTAACAGGCTCTGTTAAGTATGCAAGTCACTCATGGGAGAATTGAATTTTAAAAGTCTATATTAAAAGACCGAAGAGGTGTTTCAGTGAACCCCTCTTGGTAGACACATAATGAGTCTAAAGCGCGAACATTCAAAACGGTGGATGTTATGTGATCCTATCTCGCCTACATTCTGACTGATGGGTTCGGAGCCGATCCCTCGGCTCCGACTCGGCACGCTTATGCTATAGAGCGAGGCCTCTAATTGGCTGAGCTATCTTTATCCCAGGATGCACCACCACTAATCCCCCAGATCTCGTTTGCCGCTTACAGAGCTTGGACGTGGTCTCAACATTGGCTGGGCTAAGTACTATTATTAGGCTTTTTTCCTGTCAGTATTTGCTTCATTTAAAACCAAAAGCTGTTTTAACGGCTATTCTTTGTGTACGAGTGTTTTTTGTGGAATTGGTTGAAATTTTCGTGTTTTTTCCTGTCAGAGAAGGTTCCCGTTTAAGTTAGAGGGGCCTTCCCCTGTGGTTACTGCTACCTTAGTAGTTGTGTGTGGGTCAAGTACCCGTTTAAGTTAGAGGGTCTTGACCCTCTTTTTCTCCCTTTCTCTTTCTCTTTCAATCTTGTGTGTAAAAAAAAAAAAGTTCTTTAGTTTAAATATTTAACACTAATCCAGTGGCATATATATTTTGGTTCTTGTGTCAAACCCTTTGCTGTTTGTGGTTATCTATTTTAGCCGGATTATGTCTAAAGAGCATAAACCCTCCGGGTTTAAAAAGTGCACGAGGTGTGGCTTCAAAATGTCCATTACGGACGACCACTCCTCGTGCGTCTATTGTCTAGGTGCAAAACATCTGCAAGAATTGTGCAGTGTATGCCATGCGTTTTCTTCCAGAGTCCTCCAGGAGAGGAAAAACAAATTAATCCTCAAAGGATTAATCAAGCCTTCCTTCGAGGAGGCTTTATCTTCCTCTCCGTCTCCTTCTAAAGAGGAAAGCGTCGGCTCCGACCAGTCAGTCGGAACCGACCGCTAAGAAAACTAAGCAGACTTCTCCATCGGCTCCACGGACTTCGGAGCCGAGGTCGGAATGGTCTGCCTCGATGCCTCCAGCCTCGACCCCTCTGGTTTCGGAGCCGAGGTCTGGGGCATCGAGAGGCGGGTCACCCTCATCGGCTCCACTGATATTGGAGCCGATAAGGGTCATCGGCTCAGACTCTTCCCCCTCGGAGCCGAAGTTCTTATCGGCACCGAGGGAAATTTCCTTAAAAGTTTCCTCGGAGCAGATTAATTGTTGAGTCATTTCGGAGCCGGTCCCCGAGCCCTTCGGAGCCGATGAAGAAATCGGTTCGGGCCCGATCGGTATCCTCGAGATCATCCAAGATGTCCGATTCTGACATCGACAGGGTGCTCCTTCGACTCTTCCAGTCTCCGGTGTTCCAAAAGATGGTTTCGGCTCCAGCCCATTTGGCTTCAGAGCCGATGGTCCACCCCCCTACTGTATTTCCTCCTCCAACAGCTTCAGCACCGTTGGAGCAGGTGCTGGTGGAACCAATGGAGGTGTTAGGGTCGGGCCCGACCCTTGCTCCTACTCCGGCTCTTGGGTCGGAGTTCAGTGCACGGACTTCTTCCTTCGGCCCTGGGGGGGAGGCTTCGGGATTGATGCTTTCGGTCCCAAGTCTCCCTCTTGGTGCGTCGGCGGCGGGAGTACCGTCCACTGTCGTGGCCACGGAGGGGGTACCCTCCCAGGATTCTGGTGGTCCCGCCTTCAGGGCTATGAGGAGTGCTTTAGCCAAATCTTCCTTGGCTACCTCCACAGTTTCCCCAGCTCCTTCCCTACATTTGGAGACTGGGTCATTGGCAG
Organism: Protopterus annectens; assembly: GCF_019279795.1. NCBI lineage: Eukaryota > Metazoa > Chordata > Ceratodontiformes > Protopteridae > Protopterus > Protopterus annectens. Next base: position 1,709,810,646 of record NC_056732.1, read on the forward strand.
TCCCCCTGTCCGTAGACAGCGGAGCCCCTGGGCCTCAGGTTACCCCCGCTGGGGTTTCTCCCCCTCCTGGAGGTCCTTCTGAAGCCTCTTTGGAGGAACCTCCCAGGAAGAGAACGTGCAAGAGGAAGCACGTTGACTCCCCTGACGAGTCTTTGACATCTGAGACTGATCTCGATGATGCAGAGGGGTCCCCCAAGTCGTCCTCGGATGATGTCTCCTTTGCAGACATCCTAGAAGCCCTAAAACAACGAGGCAGCTGGCAGTCCAAACCTCCCTCTGCTGATGAGTCGGTGTTCCTGAAGGCCTTCGGGGCTCAGCCCTCCGCCTCCTGGGTGTCTCCGCCCTTCGACGAGCTCTTGGATTTGATCTGTCGAAGAGCGTGGGAACACCCAGACTCTGTGGAACCGGTGCCCGCTCGTCCGAACAAATTTCTCTCGGCGTCCCCGGATAGAGAGTTCCTTACGAAAGGTGTGGCTGTAGATGCTATGGTGGTGGCATCTGCTACCCAGCAAGATGTAGCAGAGGCTTCTACGTCCGTCCATCCTCCTAATAAGGAGTCTAGGAGCATGGATCGGTACGGTAAGCGCACCCTTAGTTCAGCGGCCTTTACACTGAGGTCTTTGAACTACCTGACGCACTTTACAAGATTTCAGAGGGATCTGATTAAGGAGCTATCCGATACCCTCTTGGGTAACCTGCCTGAGGAGCTGGCCCAGACGGTTGGATCTCAGCTGGCTACAATGTCGTCCATTTCGAACTCGTCCATGAGGCTCATTTCTTATGCGGCCGAAGGGGCAAGTAGAGCGGCAGGTACAGGCATTGCTCTACGGAGACAAGCCTGGCTCCGCCTGTGTCATTTCGCAGAGGCCTTTAAGTCTTCATTTGTCGATGCCCCCTTTGATGGGTCCTCCCTGTTTGGACCCAAGGTAAAAGACACACTTACCCGCTGTGAACAGGAGGGTAAGACTCTGACTGCCATAGGGGCACGATTTTCCACTCCCTTTCGGCCTTATCCCAAGGCTAAAAGAGGAGGGAAGATGTGGTTCCGTAGATCTCAGAAGTCTTACCCCTCTCAGCAGGAAGGTTCCCCCTCCAGAGGCAGAGGAGGGGGAAATTCATCCGGAAGACGCCATCCCAGAGGCGGCAGAGGCCCTCGCAACACTGGAGACCGCGAGTCCTTTCGTGGCTCTTCAGCTTTTCATAGTCCCTGAGGGATTGCCCGGCTGTGCTGCTCCGGAGCCAGTCGGGGGTCGTTTTTCGAAGCACCTGAAGGCCTGGGAAGGGATCACTCAGGACCAATGGGTGCTTCGGATTATCGCCGGAGGTTACTCCATCCCATTCTCTCGCCCCCCCCCCCTCAGTCCAAAAAAATCCCGGACCCGCCACCCAGTCAACGGGATACCGCAGCCTCAGAAATTTCAAAGCTGCTGCAAAAAGGAGTCATCCAACCGGTCCCCGCAGACCAGATCAGATTAGGGACTTACTCAAGATTCTTTTTGGTGCCAAAAGACCGGGACTTTAGGCCCATTTTGGACCTAAGCATCCTAAACCGTTCAGTCAGGAAGTCCAAGTTCCGAATGTTCACTCTACAAACCATTCTCCCATTGTTGGAGAAGGGTGTTTGGATGTGCTCCATAGATCTCAAGGACGCGTATTATCATATCAGAATACATCAAACGTCCAGGAGACATCTGCGCTTCAGCCTAGGAGGCAGTCATTTTCAGTTCCGTGCGCTGCCCTTTGGTCTCACCACAGCCCCAGGGTGTTCACCAAATGCTTGGCAGTAGTGACTGCTCACCTGAGAAGTCTAGGATTCCAGGTGTTTCCGTACCTAGACGACTGGCTCCTAACTGCCACCTCCAAGCATCTACTTCTGCGGAGCCTACAAGCCACTATATCACTGGGCAATTCCCTTGGAATCACCTTCAATTGGCCAAAGTCTGTGTTGCGGCCATCTCAAAGAATAAGATTCATAGGGGTAGAGATAGATTCAAACCAGATGCGGGTCTATCTACCTACAGACAGAATTCAAACCATTCAAAATCAAGTTCGAGCCTTACTCCCCAGGTCCAAAGCCCCAGCCAGAATGGTCCTGCAGCTATTGGGATCCATGTCTGCCACGGTTCTGCTAGTTCCCTTGGCAAGGTTGCACATGAGAATCCTCCAGTGGCTTCTTTCAACTCAGTGGTCCTTTCAGGAACTCCCTCTCAATCACCTCATATGGATCACGGAATCTTGCAAACGGGACCTTCGCTGGTGGCTAGTGTCCTCCAATTTGGATCAGGGACGACCCTTTGTTCTTCCTCCTCCGGCCACTTTGACCACGGACGCCTCCCAGATGGGGTGGGGGGGGCATTCCCTGGGCAGGTCAGTCCAAGGCAAATGGCACCCAGAAGAGACCCCTCTTCACATCAACATCCTAGAAATGAGGGCAGTACTCCTGTCCCTTCAAGCCCTTCACGATTATCTCCCTCAGGGCGTAATTGCTGTTCGCTCAGACAACATGTCAGTTGTCTGGTACCTGAACAAACAGGGAGGGACCAGATCCTATCCTCTTTGCAGAGAAGCCATGAGAGTTTGGGAATGGGCAGTCTCGACCAAACGCTTCCTAGTGGCTACTCACATACCGTCCAATGTCATAGCCGACAGGTTGAGCAGAACCATCCTCTCTCCTCACGAATGGTCTCTGAATATGACAGATACAAGGCAGATTTTCAGCGAATGGGGAGTTCCGTGTTGCGACCTCTTTGCGACTCCTCTGAATGCGAAGTGCAAAGAATTTTTCTCCCTAACCCCGGCTCCGGGGAAGAGCCCCATGGACGCATTAGTCCATCCTTGGCCCACCGGCCTGCTTTATGCCTTCCCTCCAGTTCCTCTCCTCCCCAGGGTGATTCAAAAGGCATCTCTCTTAGGGAGCAAGATGATCTTAATTGCTCCTTACTGGCCTGGTCAAGTGTGGTTTCCCTATCTACGGAAACATGCTCTGGAAGGTCCATGGTTCCTGGACCAGGTCCCAGACCTACTGATTCATCAGTCGGGACTATTACACCAGTCCCTACACACCTTAAAATTGACGGCCTGGCTCCTCCTCTTCCGACGATAGTCAGGAGTCATACACTGGATCCAGATGTTGTGCACATATTATCTTCAGCCCACAAGTCTGCTACAAAGAAACTGTATTCTAGCAAATGGAAAAGGTTTGCTATTTGGGCTCAACTCCGGGGCCTGGACCCCATTTCTACTCCCGTGGCAGAAGTACTAAAATTCCTGACCTCTCTTTTCAATCAAGGCTCTTCAGTTTCTACCATCAAAGTACAATTGGCAGCAATTTCTAATTTTCATGATTCCATAGACCCACCTTTTAATGAGCAACAGATTGTGTAAGACCTTCTTGAAAGGTGCTGCTCTATTAAGACCTCCGATTTCTCATCCTGCACCTCCATGGGATCTCGATATAGTGTTGCGTGCCTTGACTTCTTTTCCCTTTGAACCGGCAGCTACCTGTGATCTAAAGTTTCTATCATGGAAGACAGCCTTTCTAGTGGCGATTACTTCAGCCAGAAGGGTTTCAGAACTTCAAGCTTTGTCAGTGAAACCCCCGTACTTGGTTTTTCATACAGACAGGGTATCCCTCAGACCAAATCCTTCTTTTGTTCCTAAAGTTTGTTCTACTTTATGCTTGCAACAATCGTTAGAGCTTCCAGTTTTTCCCAAAATACTCCAATAAAGCGGAGTTTATTTTCCACACACTAGATGTCCACAGACAGTTACGTTTTATTTAGATAGGACCAAACAATCAAGGAAAACAGATCAGTTGTTTGTATCCTTTGCAGAAAACAAATTGGGCAACGCTGTCACAAAGGTTACTATTGCCAAATGGATCAGGGACTGTATTACTCAAGCTTATATTTATTCTAACAAAGAGCTTACCACCTCTGTCAAGGCTCATTCTACAAGGGCTATGGCTACTTCGGTAGCATTTCATTCTAAGCTTGCTATTGGTGACATTTGTGCTGCGGCTACATGGTCTTCCCCGCACAACTTCATTTCCCACTACAAATTAGATGTGGCATCTAGAGGACGAGCTTCATTTGGTTCCACAGTGCTCAGGAGTGTTTTCCAATGAGCCACCCGGGATTTAGGTGCTAGAGACGCTGTCCCATCAGTCAGAATGTAGGCGAGATAGGATCACATAACATCTTTTAGTTATGTACTCACCATAACTTCAGATGTTTGGGATCCATCTCGCCTACATTCCTAATAACCCACCCTCCTTCCCCCTTCCTTGGAGATCAGAGGATATCAGAAGGTCCGAATCCTGTTTCATCTTGAAACATCTAACAATGTTATATAAACAAGCTGTGCATGTGTGCATGAATGCGGACAAACAAGATCTGGGGGTTTAGTGGTGGTGCATCCTGGGATAAAGATAGCTCAGCCAATTAGAGGCCTCGCTCTATAGCATAAGCGTGCCGAGTCGGAGCCGAGGGATCGGCTCCGAACCCATCAGTCAGAATGTAGGCGAGATGGATCCCAAACATCTGAAGTTATGGTGAGTACATAACTAAAAGTTTATTTTCCTGGGAAAGAAACTGCTAGCACAAGCACACACACTTTAAAACAGAACAACATGGGGGGCTGTGCCCCCCCAACTAAATACACCAAGTCCGAGATCGCACTACAGTGAGGAAAGGGGCAAACACATGGGGATGGCCAAAGAGACTGTTCCAAAGCATGGGGAGTCTCTGGGCAGGAATCTATCCCTCCAGCACATCCTATTTATCGTTGTGGTGAGGTTTAGATCCCTAGAGTGTGTGGCTGTCGGGGATTTGTTTTTGTTTTAGGTGGAGCATGTCCATGAATTCTGGGTTGGACATGGCCTTGTATGTCGGGCAGAGATCACCTCTGAGTAAGCGGTATGCAACCGAGTACAGCTGGAGTTTCTTCAGTTGGGCTGCATAGGGCATCTGTTTGAGGCCAGTAATCCTCTTGGTGAGGTACTTCTATGGTCTTACCAGCTGTTGCAGTTGTCTTGTAATGTACATCCCAAATGGGACGTTGCACTCTATGATGGGTCTGATGAGTGAGTAGAGGGGCACAATAACCTCTTTTGTTCTAGATGCGAACCCTTTTGTGATTTAGGTGGGCCACATAGAAGGATTTTCTAACCACCTTGGCAATATTATTATCAAAGGAGAGATTACTGTCTACTTGGGTCCCTAGATCCCTTATTACATTTTCTGTATTTAGGGGACTACCCCATGTGGTAGTTCGTGGGTACTTTTTTTTCCAAAGGGATGACTATGCATTTTATGGCATTTAGCTTTATGCCATGATTTTGACACCAGGTATCTTGTCTCAGTGAGACCCTTCTGGAGGATGTCTGTATCAGCCGGAGAGTCGGTTATGGCCCCCAGTTTGCAGTAGTCTGCGAACTTGGTCAGCCATAGTCCTCCTGTGCTTTCCTGTACCTCTGAGAAGTATATACCAAACAGGAGGGGTCCCAAGACTGAGCTTGGGGGACACCACTTGTAACCGGTTTAGAGTCTGACCTAGAGCCTGCAACTCTCACCGTGTAGGTTCTATCCCTGAGCCAATTGGAAACTCATCTCGTGACGTAGTGGTTTATGCTCAGGCTGGTCAGCTTGTCTATAATACCAGGATGGGGAATGGTGTCAAAAGCCTTTGCGAGGTCTAGGTAGGCTGTGTGGACCTCCTTTCCCTCATCTAAAGCCTTGGTAACTGTCTCAAAGAAGTCCAGCAGGTTTAGGAGGCATGATCTACCCTTAAAGCCAAACTGGGTAGGGTCCAGTGTTTGGATGTTCCCCAATGTCTCTGTTAATGAGTTCCATGATGATGTGCTCCATAGCCTTGCAGACCAGACTAGTCAGGCTTATAGGGCAATAGTTTCTGGGGTCCGTTGTGGCTCCACCTTTGTGAAGCGGGATAACTGTTGCTGTGCACCACTCTATTGGTACGTAGCCTGTAGAGAGGTTGAGTTTGAACAATGTGTTTAGGTGAGGGGTTAGTTCATTTTGGAGCTCATGTAAGGCACCACCTGGGACACCGTGCAGTCCCATTGAAGCTGTGTTTTTGGCTTTGGATAGGGCTGTTTTAACGTGTGTGTCAGAGATTGCCGGGGCTGGACATTCTTCTGGTATGGTTATGGGCCCTTTAGGGGGTGAGAGGGGGGAGAAGTTTGCACTAAACCTGTCTGCCAGAATGTTGGCAATATCAGTTGGTTCAGTGTATTTTGTGCCATTCTGCACTAACTCAGAGCAGATCTGAGAGTTTCCACTTAGGTTCTTGATAATAGTTAAAGGACACTTTGTGGTCATCTTTTGAGTCCTTGGCAGTTTTTCTTTCGAAGCTAGCCTTGGATGATTGTATGAGGGATCGTAGTTTCTTGCTGATACTGATCAGGGATGTCTTTCCTTCTTGGGATTTTACTCTTTTTCTGTACTAGTTTCCTCCTCCTATTGTATAGCTTGTTTATGGCAGGGGTCCACCAGACTGGTTTCCTTTTCTTGGAGAAGAGAGTCTTGGTTTTGCTTTGGATAGCACGATTCATGCATTCTTGCAGGTGCTCATAGAGTGCCTTTGTAAGGGATTCAGTGGCTTGGACAGCATTGTCCTTTAGCATGGGGGCTGTGAACCTTTCCACCTCAGTCTTAAATAACGTGAAATTTGTTTTTGAAAAGTTTTTCACGGTGGTTTCCTTGATTGGGGGTGGAATTTGGACATCCAGAGTGATTAGTCTATGGTCTGATCTAACCAGCGGGAGGCTGACCTCCGGTGTGGAACACTGGTCACAGATGTTGGTGATGGCCAGGTCCAATATGTTGTCACGTTTGGTGAGGGTGTTGACCAGTTGATCTAGGGCATTCGAGTTTATAAATTCTAGTAAGCATTGGGCAAGTGAGTTGGTACTTGAGTAGTACTCCCAGTTAATGTTTGGGTAATTGAAATCACCCAATATTAGGGGCTTTGGTAGGACCTTCATATTTTCCAGTGTCTCCAGAAATGTGGAATGGGGGACCTGGGTCATGGGTGATCTGTAGCAAGCTGCAATTTGAATTGCAGTTTTGCCCATTGTTAGTTGCACATGGATGATCTTTGAGGCATCGTGCTGCGCCACTAACCTGGAGGTGTGGGTATCCTTGAATATGGATACACCCCCACCTTTTATGTTTCGGTCTTGGTTCTGTGGCCGAAAAGTATGGTATGAGTTATAGCCCGGTAGTGCTGGGGTGCTCTCTGGAGTCTTAAACCAGGTTTCTGCTACTGCACAGATATCCATGTTCTCCCTACTGCGGAGTGCCTCGAGTGCATGCATTTTGAGGTTTAGTACTTTTGGCATTGAGTAGCATTACCCTCCGTTTTTGGTTACTTGTGCTATTTACGGTGGTGGCTTTGTCTTTTGAGCCTTGCCTAAAAAAGGCACTGTGGGGCCGGCAAAAGCATTGGCCAGTATTCAAAAGCCAAAGGGTGACAGGTGCAAGCCATGTCATGCACGACAAGCCACTTGCTTCGCAAGTCATCCCAGGCGGACAGATTCCCCTTTGAATGACAACAGAAACTTATCCAATTGTTGAAATTGATAATTTTTTCTTTATACCGTGGTATCATTCTTGGTGAGGGCAAGATGCTAGTCAGGGTCATACCGGCCTAGGCTACATGATCAGAGAGCTCTTCCATGTCTCTTCATGTAGTCCAGGGAGGTGCGTCTCAGGTCATTCACACCAACATGGACAATGACAGAGTCATATTTGTACTTGTTCTGGAGCGACCTGAGTGCTTGTGTTATGTGACTGATCCTGGAGCCCGACAGGCAGCTAACTGTAACCTTCTCCTTGTCCAGCCTAGTTAGTGGGATATCAGTGTGCCTGACTATAGAGTCACCTATTACTAGTGTGTTTGGTATGTTATTTTGCCTTAAGGGCTGTGATTGTGTGGCACACTGATTATGTGAAGTATGTGTTTCATGGTTTGTGATGGGGTGTGGAGGTTGCTTGGATGTTTGCTTTGGAGGTCTCTATTGCTTTTGCAGATTTTTATTTAGAGCCTCCAAGTATGTTTTCATGTATTGTGTGTATTATTTGCCTGTGTTGGTTTAGTAGGTCTATGTGAGACTGGTGGTGTGTTGCAGGTCTTTCCCTTCTCCTCTTGACTGTCCGTTCTAGTCTTGGGTTGAGAGAGCCTTGCCTCCAGTTTGGCTGTATAATGGCATCTCTCGCATATATTAGTGTTTGGTGGTAGGAGGAGAGGGTTGTCTGTGTACATGAGGCAGTTGCAACATTGCCTCAAAATGCCCAGATTCACCAGTTGGACTGGAGAGTACACCTGGAACTGCCCTTTGGACTTCCCTTTGGACATGCCTGAATAGGTAAAGTGAGCTGTTTTACTGATTGGATGGTAGGGATGAATAGAGCCTTGTCCTTCTGTACAGTGTAGGGGGGTCTAGTGCTAGGGTTAATTAGTGCTTGCTGTGAGTTTTGAGCAAGTACTGGGCTGTGAAATGAATGGTCTGAGTGCTTAAATTGAAAGTGTGTCTAGTTCCAAGGGAAAAATTGAAGAGTAGACTTTGTGGAGCCGGGAGAAACTTCCTTCTATCCAAGTAAGGTATGGGCAACACAGAAACTTGTAACACAGCCCTGAATTCGGCAATAACCTGAAAACTGGACTATACTAGTTCAGAAAGGTAGGAAACAAGTGTGTGTGTGTGTGTGTGTGTGTGTGTGTGTGTGTATATATATATATATATATATATATATATATATATATATATATATATATATATATATATATATATATTTCTTTTTTTTTTTTAGAAAATCAGATAATCAAAAAAAAGCACTTTGCACAGAAAAGGCTATCGCACTTTAGCCTACAACAGTTAAACAGATGGCGGAATTGGTTAAAGACAGCAAGAAAATGCAGAAAAATGATACTTAATCACTCCAAAGTCTCTCTTTCGTCTGCTGCTGTAGAACTCTACATAACACCTGGCAGGCACTTGCTGAGCTGAATACAAGTGCAAAAAAAGTGCAAATGCGTTTTTTGTAGCAGGGAAATGAGAGAGAAATTATCCCAAAATGGCCAATAAACTACTAACTTCTGGGCTACAGCAAACAAGGCTCACAAATTTCAGAAAGAAACGGTTCAAATAAGCAGGAAGAATAAGCCTTTAACCAGAAATTCCCAGCGCAGAAGGGCAGAATCTAGCCTCTACTCCCACAAAACTTAATGTAAAATAACTGGCCTGAAGCCCAAGTGCTTAACCCAGAATTAATGCGCTTTTAGAATAACAGACACTGAGCCATCAGTCAGCAATTTCCAACTTAGAAGGATGTAAGCTACCTGTCCTACCACAACAATGCAGTCCACAAATCTTCTTAATGTAAAAAAAACTGGTGTGAAGCCCAAGTGCTTAAACCAAAAGACTCAGAATAGCAGTTAGTTACAATTTAATCAGGCTACTACCAAGCAAGAATAACTGCAGCAGAATAATACAGTTGAATATTTTTCAGCACAAGCAAAATAAGGTAATAAAGTGGGAAGAAACACAATTACAGTAAAAGTAGATGAATAAAGTGCATTTTTTTTATAACCATAGAAAACGAGCAAACTGATTTAAACAAATTACCCAGTTAACCAGTAAAAAACCTCAAAACTGAGCCCTGTTCCAGCAGTCTTCAATCAGACAAGTTCTAACCGCACACTCCTGCCACTAAATTCAGCAGGCCTGAATCTAGTCTATGCTACAGCAGACAAGGTGCACCAATATCGGAAAAACAGTTCAAATAAGCAGGCACAGTAAGCCTTTAACCAGAAATTCACAGCTCAGAAGGGCAGAATTTAGACTCTCCTTCCACACGAGTGCAGACCACAAACCTTAATGTAAAATAACTGGCTTGGAGTCCAAGTGCTTAAACCAGAACTAATACTTTTTTAGAATAACAGACACTGAGCCTTCAATCAGCAATTCCCAACTTAGAAGGATGTAAGCTACCTGTCCTGCCACAACAGTGCAGACCACAAACCTTCTTAATGTAAAACAGCTGGTCTGAAGCCCAAGTGCTTTAACCAAAAGATTTAGAGAATAACCGTTACAGCTTGGTAGTAGCCTGATTTAAATTGTAATAAATGCAGCAGAATAAACACAATTGAATACTTTTAAGAAGAGACAAAAGCAAAATAAGGTAATTAAAGTAGAAAGAAACACAAATATAGTAAAAGCAGATAAAGTGCAATTTTTTTATATAACAATAGAAAAAGAGCAAAAATTACCCAGTTAACCAGTAAAAAAAAACCTCAGAACTGAGCCCTGTTCCAGCAGTCTTCAATCAGACAAGTTCAGGGCCTAAGTGGGTATGCCTACTCAAATATTCTGTCTGTATTAGGCAGGATGAGCTAATAAGACTAGACTAGGATAGAGCTGAACAGATAGGAATGGTAGGAGTGTCTTAAATCAAAATATGATCTCACTGCACTTGGTTGAGTGAGCAAATGAGATGGGCCCAGGAGGAGTGTTCAAACACAAATTTACAGGAGGGACGGTCAATTCCAAAGCCACCGAGATTAATACCACAAGAGCAGGGAGGGTGGGTGGAAAATCTAACTGCAGACAGAGAGAGAGAGCTCATAATTTTCAGTGAAACAAATAAATAAACAGATAAATGCAGTACTATTTTTAGCACAATATTCAATGAAACAAAACAGAAAAAATAAAATGCAGTACTATCTTATAACTCTGCAAGTTTGTCCTTATCTCAGCTTGTAATAAAGTAGATGTAGGTATGTAAAAGCTAACCAAACAGTTCAAGTATGCAGCTATTCAGCAGAAAATAAAGTACATACAAATGCTATATTTGTAAGGAATAGGTTCAGGATAATTGTACCTTGGGGGAGGGGTGTTGATTTGGTTTGGGGAGTTTGTTTATACTCCGACATTCTTGGACTTCATAATCTACAGTTGAGGTGTAGGTTCCTCTGTTTATTATTGGGTAATTAGGTTCACCCAGGATAATGGAATTTCTGCTTATTGGAATTCTTCCAGTGTATTTAAGACACAGGTTATAGAGGAGGGGTCCTGTAGCATGCTGGGATCTGATAGTTGGTTCTATTTAGTATGATTTGTATCTTGTAAAATAACAGTCCCAAAAGTAAGTCCCAACAGGTTAGGTGAGTAGATAAATGCAAAAATATCCCTCCAAACCAAGTAGAAGGCAGCTGTAGCAAGTAATAGTAGCCAGAGAACTCCAATCAGAATGTAAAAACTTTTTAATAACGTAGCGTAAGCACTTTCATAACATCAGATGTTATGTGATCCTATCTCGCCTACATTCTGTACTGATGGGCTCGGAGCCGATCCCTCGGCTCCGACTCGGCACGCTTATGCTATAGAGCGAGGCCTCTTATTGGCTGAGCTATCTTTATCCCAGGATGCACCACCACTAATCCCCCAGATCTCATTTGCCGCTAACAAGCTTAGACGTGGTCTCAACTTGGCTGGGCTAAGTACTATTTATTTAGGCTTTTTCCTGTCACAAATTTCCTTACTTTGAACCCAAAAGCTGTTTTAACAGCTATTGTTGTTATATGAGTGTGATTGGTTAATTTCTGTTGAGAAATTCGTGATTTTTTTAGTCAGGGAAGGTTTTCCTGTTTTAGTTGGGGCCTTCCCCTGTTGCTTTGCTACTAGTGTTTCTTTCCTCGGTCAAGTACCCGTTTAAGTTAGAGGGTCTTGACTCTTTCTCTTTTTTCTCTGTGTGTGTCTTACTGTATAGTAGTATCTTTATCTCAGTAAAAAAAAAAAAAAAAATTTTTTTTGTTAAAGTTGTTAATTTAAAACTTTACCTTTGACTAAGTTTGGTATTTTTTCACTTAGGTTCTGTGGCCTAAAGCAGTTATGTCTAAAGAACACAAACCCTCCGGGTTTAAGAAATGCACGAAGTGTGGTTTTAAAATGTCCATAACGGACGACCACTCCTCGTGCGTCTATTGCTTAGGTGCCAAGCACCTACAAGAATCGTGTAGTGTGTGCCACGCTTTCTCATCAAGAGTCCTCCAGGAGAGGAAGAACAAATTAATCCTCAAGGGATTAATCAAGCCTTCCTTCGAGGAGGCTTTATCTTCCTCTCCGTCTCCTTCTAAAAAGAAGAAAGCGTCGGCTCCGACCAGTCAGTCGGAACCGACCGCTAAAAATCAAGCAGACTTCTCCATCGGCTCCATGGACTTGGAGCCGAGGCGAACGGTCTGCCTCGATGCCTCCAGCCTCGACCCCTCTGGTTTCGGAGCCGAGGTCTGGGGCATCGAGAGGCGGGTCACCCTCATCGGCTCCACTGATATTGGAGCCGATAAGGGTTACTGGCTCAGACTCTTCCCCCTCGGAGCCGAAGTCCTTATCGGCACCGAGGGAAATTTCCTTGAGATCTTCCTCGGAGCCGATAGTTGTTGAGTCCATTCGGAGCCGGTCCCCGAGCCCTTCAGAGCCGATGGAGAAATCGGTTCGGGCCCGATCGGTATCCTCTAGATCATCCAAGATGTCTGATTCGGACATCGACAGGGTGCTCCTTCGACTCTTCCAGTCTCCGGTGTTCCAAAAGCTAGTTTCGGCTCCAGCCCATTCTGCTTCGGAGCGGATGGTCCATTCCCCTACTGTGGTTCCTCCTCCAACAGCTTCGGCACCGTTGGAGCCGGTGCTGGTGGAACCTGTGGAGGTGTTAGGGTCGGGCCCGACCCTTGCTCCAACTCCGGCTCTTGGGTCGGAGTTCAGTACACTGACTTCTTCCTTCGGCCCTGGGGGGGAGGCTTCGGGATTGATGCTTTTGGTCCCAAGTCTCCCTCTTGGTGCGTCGGCGGCGGGAGTGCCGTCCACTGTCGTGGTCACGGAGGTGGGACCCTCCCAGGATTCCCCAGCTCCTTCCCTGCATACGGAAACTGGGTCGTTGGCAGTCCCCCTGTCCTTAGACAGCGGAGCCCCGGGGCCTCAGGTTACCCCCGCTGGGGTTTCTCCCCCTCCTGGAGATCCTTCTGAAGCCTCTTTGGAAGAACCCCCCAGGAAAAGATCGTGCAAGAGGAAGCACGTTGACTCCCCTGATGAGTCTCTGACATTGATCTCGATGATGCAGAGGGGTCCCCTAAGTCGTCCTCAGATGATGTCTCCTTTGCAGACATCCTTGAAGCCCTAAAACAACGAGGCGGCTGGCAGTCCAAACCTCCCTCTGCTGATGAGTCAGTGTTCCTGAAGGCCTTCGGGGCTCAGCCCTCCGCCTCCTGGGTGTCTCCGCCCTTTGATGAGCTCTTGGATTTGATCTGTTGAAGGGCGTGGGAACACCCAGACTCTGTGGAACCGGTGCCTGCTCGTCCGAATAAGTTCCTCTCGGCGCCCCCCGAAAAAGAGTTTCTAACTAAAGGTGTGGCTGTAGATGCTTTGGTGGTGGCATCTGCTACCCAGCAAGATGTAGCAGAGGCTTCGACGTCCGTCCATCCTCCTAATAAGGAGTCTAGGAGCATGGATCGGTATGGAAAGCGCACCCTCAGTTCAGCGGCCTTTACACTGAGGTCCTTGAACTACCTTACGCACTTTACCAGATTTCAGAGGGATCTGATTAAGGAGCTATCCGATACCCTCTTGGGTAACCTGCCTGAGGAGCTGGACCAGACTGTTGGCTCTCAGCTGGCTACAATGTCGTCCATTTCGAACTCGTCCATGAGGCTCATTTCTTATGCGGCCGAAGGGGCGAGTAGAGCGGCGGGTACAGGCATTGCTCTACGGAGACAAGCCTGGCTCCACCTGTGTCATTTCGCGGAGGCCTTTAAGTCTTCCTTTGCCGACGCCCCCTTTGATGGGTCCTCCCTGTTTGGACCCAAGGTAAAGGACACACTAACCCGCTGTGAACAGGAGGGTAAGACTCTGACTGCCGTAGGGGCACGATTTTCCACTCCCTTTCAGCCTTATCCCAAGGCTAAAAGAGGAGGGAAAATGTGGTTCCGTAGATCTCAGAAGCCTTACCCCTCTCAGCAGGAGGATTCCCCTTCCAGAGGCAGAGGAGGGGGAAATTCTTCTGGAAGACGCCATCCCAGAGGCGGCAGAGGCCCTCGCAACACTGGAGACCGCGAGTCCTTTCGTGGCTCTTCAGCCTTCCATAGTCCCTGAGGGATTGCCTGGCTGTGCAGCTCCGGAGCCAGTCGGGGGGGTCTTTTCTCGAAGTACCTAAAGGCCCGGGAAGGTATCACTCAGGACCGATGGGTGCTTCGGATTATAGCCGGAGGTTACTCCATCCCATTCTCTCATTCCCCTCCTCAGCCCAAAAAAATCCCGGACCCGCCACCCAGTCAACGGGATATCGCAGCCTCAGAAGTTTCAAAGCTGCTGCAAAAAGGAGTCATCCAACCGGTCCCCGCAGACCAGATCGGATTAGGGACTTACTCAAGGTTCTTTTTGGTGCCAAAAAAGACCGGGGACTTGAGGCCCATCTTGGACCTCAGCATCCTAAACCGTTCAGTCAGAAAGTCCAAGTTCCGAATGGTCACCCTACAAACCATTCTCCCATTGCTGGAGAAGGGTGTTTGGATGTGCTCCATAGATCTCAAGGACGCTTATTACCATATCATGGTACATCGAGCGTCCAGGAGACATCTGCGCTTCAGCCTAGGAGGCAGTCATTATCAGTTCCGTGCACTGCCCTTTGGTCTCACCACAGCCCTCAGGGTGTTCACCAAATGTTTGGCGGTCGTGACTGCTCACCTGAGAAGTCTAGGATTCCAGGTGTTTCCGTATCACGACTGGCTCCTAACTGCCACCTCCAAGCATCTACTATTGCGGAGCCTACAAGCCACTATATCACTGGGCAATTCCCTTGGAATCACCTTCAATTGGCTAAAGTCTGTGTTGCTGCCATCTCAACGCATAAGGTTCATAGGGGTAGAGATAGACTCAAACCGAATGCGGGTCTATCTACCTACAGACAGGATACTAACCATACAGGCTCAAGTTCGAGCCTTACTTCCCAGATCCAAAGCCCCAGCCAGAATGGTCCTGCAGCTATTAGGATCCATGTCCGCCACGGTTCTTCTAGTTCCCCTGGCAAGGTTGCACATGAGAATTCTTCAGTGGCTTCTTTCAGCTCAGTGGTCCTTTCAGGAACTCCCTCTCCGTCACCTCATATGGATCACGGAATCTTGCAAACGGGACCTTCGCTGGTGGCTAGTGCCCTCCAACTTGGATCAGGGACGACCCTTTGTTCTACCCCCTCCGGCGGCCATTTTGACCACGGACGCCTCCCAGATGGGGTGGGGGGGGGCATTCCCTGGGCAGGTCAGTCCAAGGCAAATGGCACTCGGAAGAGACTTTACTTCATATCAACGTCTTAGAAATGAGGGCAGTGCTTCTGTCCCTTCAAGCCCTTCACGATTATCTCCCTCAGGGCGTAATTGCTGTTCACTCAGACAACATGTCAGTTGTCTGGTACCTGAACAAACAGGGAGGGACCAGATCCTATCCTCTTTGCAGAGAAGCCATGAGAGTTTGGGAATGGGCAGTCTCGACCAAACGCTTCCTAGTGGCTACTCACATACCGGGCAAGTCCAATGTGATAGCCGACAGATTGAGCAGGACCATCCTCTCTCCTCACGAATGGTCACTGAATATAACAGTGGCAAGGCAGATTTTCAGCAATTGGGGAGTTCCGTGTTGCGATCTCTTCGCAACTCCTCTAAATGCAAAGTGCAAAGAGTTCTTCTCCCTAACCCCGGCTCCGGGGAAGAGCCCCATGGATGCATTAGTCCATCCTTGGCCCACCGGCTTGCTTTATGCCTTCCCTCCAGTTCCTCTCCTTCCCAGGGTGATTCAAAAGGCATCTCTCTTGGGGAGCAAAATGATCTTAATTGCTCCTTACTGGCCTCGTCAAGTGTGGTTCCCCTATCTTCGGAGACATGCTCTGGAAGGTCCATGGTTCCTGGACCAGATCCCAGACCTACTTGTTCACCAGTCGGGACTATTCCACCAGTCCCTACACACCTTAAAATTGACAGCTTGGCTCCTCCTCTTCCGACGATAGTCAGGAGTCATACATTGGATCCAGATGTTGTACACATATTATCTTCGGCCCATAAGTCTGCTACAAAGAAACTGTATTCTAGCAAATGGAAAAGATTTGCTATTTGGGCTCGACTCCGGGGCCTGGACCCCATTTCTATTCCCGTAGCAGAGGTACTAAAATTTTTGACTTCTCTTTTCAATCAAGGCTCTTCAGTTTCTACGATCAAGGTACAATTGGCAGCAATCTCTAATTTTCATGAATCCATAGATCCACCTTTAATGAGCAACAGATTGTGTAAAACCTTCTTGAAAGGTGCTGCTCTATTAAGACCTCCGATTTCTCATCCTGCACCTCCATGGGATCTCGATATAGTGTTACGCGCCTTGACTTCTCACCCCTTTGAACCGGCAGCTACATGTGATATAAAGTTCCTATCATGGAAGACAGCCTTTCTGGTGGCGATTACTTCTGCCAGAAGAGTTTCAGAGCTTCAAGCTTTGTCTGTAAAACCCCCGTACTTGGTTTTTCACAAAGACAGAGTATCCCTCAGGCCAAATCCTTCCTTTGTCCCTAAAATTTGTTCTAGTTTCTGCTTACAACAATCGTTAGAGCTTCCAGTTTTTTTCCCAAAATACTCTTAACAAAGCGGAGTTCATATTCCACACATTAGATGTCCACAGACAGTTACGTTTTTATTTAGACAGGACCAAACAAACAAGGAAAACAGATCAGTTGTTTGTATCCTTTGCAGATAACAAATTGGGCAAAGCTGTCACAAAGGTCACTATTGCCAAATGGATCAGGGACTGTATTACTCAAGCTTATTTTTATTCTAACAAAGAGCTTACCACCTCTGTCAAGGCTCATTCTACAAGGGCTATGGCTACTTCGATAGCATTTCATTCTAAGCTTGCTATTAGTGACATTTGTGCTGCGGCTACATGGTCTTCCCCGCACACCTTCATTTCCCACTACAAATTAGATGTGGCATCTAGAGGACGAGCTTCATTTGGTTCCACAGTGCTCAGGAGTGTTTTCCAATGAGCCACCCGGGATTTAGGTGCTAGGGACGCTGTCCCATCAGTACAGAATGTAGGCGAGATAGGATCACATAACATCTTTTAGTTATGTACTCACCATAACTTCAGATGTTTGGGATCCATCTCGCTACA
The DNA here is from genome assembly GCF_019279795.1 of Protopterus annectens. Taxonomy (NCBI): domain Eukaryota; kingdom Metazoa; phylum Chordata; order Ceratodontiformes; family Protopteridae; genus Protopterus; species Protopterus annectens. Next base: position 1,709,827,864 of record NC_056732.1, read on the forward strand.
TTCTAATAACTCCACCCTCCTTCCCCTTCCTTGGAGATCAGAGGATATCAGAAGGTCCGAATCCTGTTTCATCTTGAAACATCTAACAATGTTATATAATCAAGTTGTGCATGTGTGCATGAATGCGGACAAACAAGATCTGGGGGATTAGTGGTGGTGCATCCTGGGATAAAGATAGCTCAGCCAATAAGAGGCCTCGCTCTGTAGCATAAGCGTGCCGAGTCGGAGCCGAGGGATCGGCTCCGAGCCCATCAGTACAGAATGTAGGCGAGATGGATCCCAAACATCTGAAGTTATGGTGAGTACATAACTAAAAGTTAGACGCATAAAAACAGTGCATAAAGATCACATGTATGTACACCTAGGACATGTAGATAAACCAATAATGTTCCACATATTTCCCTTCATTTTTTAAAAACCTATAAACCAATTAAGATTTAAAGGAACAGCAGCTAAAACAACAAATGTGCATGTAAAAAAAAAAACCCCATACATTAAAACACATTGGTAGATTATTCTGTCATACTATGGAAAAAAAACTTGTATTGATTCGTGTGTGTGTGTGTATGTATATGTGTGTGTGTGTGTGTGTGTGTGTGTGTATGTATGTATGTATGTAATATATATGTGTATGTGTGTGTGTGTGTGTGTGTGTGTGTGTGTGTGTGTGTATATATATATATATATATATATATATATATATATATATATATATATATAATGTGTGTGTATATATAATATATATAATGCATACAATTCATCTTAAACATAATAATTCATCTTTTAATTCTCCTTCCTTTTAACACAGGTTTCAAGGGGACCGTATCAGCTCCTATGGGCTCCCATATGTAGAATCTATTTTAACTCTGTTGTGTTTCCGTTTTATTAATTATATCTCCTATTCTAGAACTTTCCTGTATAACTTGCAAAACCTGAAACTTAAATTGATGACTCCCTTCTTCACTTAATAGATGTTTAGCTATGGCACTGTACTCTCGTTTCATCCTTGTACAGTAGTCCTGGTTCCTAAGATTTGTTTTACCTATGTAAAACTTAAAGCAGGTGATACAGTGGGTAATATAAACCAGGTTTTTAGTGTTGCAATCAGCTTTACACCTTAGGTGCCACAAATATCCAGTGTCAGGGTGCCTGAAATATATAGATCCATCTATAAATGAGCAATAACTGCATTTCCCACATGCCAGAGTTCCAAAAAAAAAAATTTCCCTCTGGTAAAGACACCCTCGGATAGCATAACTGCTGCTTCAAGTGTAAACCATTCTTAAGCGTGTACCTAGGTTTCGTGCCAGCTATCTTGACAGATTCCTCATCAGTTAACAGAATATGCCAGTTCCTATTAATCACTTGCTTCACAGCCTGTAAACCCTGTGCATAAGGTAGTACAATTGGAACAGTGTTGACACCAACCACTGTCCTGTCACACCTATCCCCTCCTCCTAATATATAGGGTCTACCTCTCCCTCCTCTATCTATTTTCACGCATGCACAAGCATGCTTAACTTCATTACTAGAATAACCTCGAGTGGTGAATGCCACTTTTAAATACTCAAGTCCACGTTCAGAATCCTGCTGTGATGATGACAGTGAAGAGACCCTAAGAGCTTGTCCTTCAACAATGTTGGGGAACATTTGTGGTGGATGCATAGTGCTCCTCTGCAGATAAGAGGGTTGGTAGCAATCCTTCCTGTGTATATACTAGTTTGTATCTCATCATTAGTTCTTGTAATAGTTACATCTAAAAAATGCATCTCATCAGGAGAACACTGACATGTAAACGTCAGGAAACTATTGCTGCTGTTAAGGTTGTGTACAAATTCATGTAAAGATTCGCGGTTACCCTTCCAACAGATGAAAAGGTCATCCAGGAACCTGCGAAAAAAACTTCACATTGCTATCTGTGATGTAAATCTCCTCCCATTCTTTCATAACCATGTTAGCATATACATTAGCACAGCTGGTCCCCATAGCAACACCTGACATTTGCCTGTAGTATGTGTTGTTAAACAAAAAAAATTGTATTCCAACACCATTTCCATCAACATACATATAAAGTCAGCTCTCATCTCATTATATATCCCATTTTTCATTAAACAGGCATTGACCATCTCTAACCCTTCACTATTGGGGATACAAGTGAACAAGGATACTCTGTCCAAGGTCACCATTAAATCAAACTATGTGAGACTGGATTTGTGGTGTGTGTGGTTACCTTCTCCTCCTGACAGGCTGTGCCAGTACTGGGTTGAGAGAGCTTAGCCTCCAGTTTGCCTATATAGTTGCATCTCTCACATATATTTGAGCTTGTTGGGAGGAGGAGAGGGTGGTCTGTATACATAAGGCAGTTGTAACATTGCCTCAAGATTCCCAGATTCACCAGCTGGACTGGAGAGTAAACCCAAAGCTGACCTCTGGACATGCCTGAATAATATAGGGAACTACTTACCGACTGATTAGAAGGAACCAATAGGGAGCAAGTGCTTAAAAGGAGTATAAGAGGATGTAGTGCTTGGTTTATTAGTGTTTACCTATGAGATTACTTGTACGAGCAAGTGCAGGGCTTTAGAATGAAAGTAGAGTGCTTATTTTGAGATTTAGAGCAGTTCTAAGGGAAAAAGTGAAGAGCAGACTTTGTGGAGCCGGGAATACTTTAAACGGCGCTGCTCTGTGCGCAAGACCGTGCAAAAAGAGAGTTGCAGGGTTTTAAGAGAGAGAGATCAAGGAGTTTGGAATTGACCCAAAATGGCCAATAAAACTACAGCTTCTAGGCAGTAACCAGTCCTACAGGGACAGGCAGGTCTCTGTGTTCCACACCAGAGGTATACCCCTCATTGGTAAGATAAGACCATAAACTAATCTCACTGAACATCCATATTCCGTCCCCACCCCTAGCCAAGGAAACCACAGTGAAGAACTTCTCAAAAGCAAACTTCACACTTCTCAAAACCGAGGTGGAATCCTTCAAAGCCCCCGGGCTAGTGGAAAATATGGCCCAAAATGCAGAATCCTTTACAAAAGCATTCTATGGACACCTACAGGAATGCATGGAGCATGCTATCCCAAATAAAAGCAAGACTCTCTCCTCCAAAGGCAGGAGACCTGTCTGGTGGACCCCAGCCATAAATAAGCTATACAACAGAAGGAGAAAGCTACATGATAGAGCAAAATCCCAAAAAGGGAAGGTGTCTCTGATCAGTACTAGCAAGAAACTAAGATCCCTCATAAAATCATCTAAGGCCAGCTTCGAAAGAAAAATTGCACAAGACCCTAAAGATAATCACAAGGCCTTCTTTAGTTATGTCAGAAACCTGGGAGGCAACTCCCGGATATGCTCTGAGTTAGTGCAAAATGACAAAAAATACACTGAACCCACAGACGTTGCCAACATCCTGGCAGAAAGGTTCAGTGCAAACTCCCCCCCTCCCCCCCCAAAAGAGCAAATGTCTATCCCAGCAGAGTGTAGCCTTTCTGAGATCACAGATGCACAGGTGAGAGCTGCCCTCTCCAAAGCAAAAAACACAGCATCAATGGGACCAGACGGTGTCCCGGGCTGCGTCTTACACGAGCTCCAAGAAGAACTAAACCCTCATATAAGTCACTGTTCAATCTCAGCCTTACTACAGGATATGTACCCAAGGAATGGTGTACAGCAACAGTGGTCTCACTCCACAAAGGTGGTGCCACAACAGACCCTGGAAACTATCGCCCTATAAGCCTGACTAGCCTGGTCTGCAAAGCTATGGAGCGTATCATCATGGAAATAATAAACCGACATTGGGAAACTCCAGAAACTGGATCCTACCTGATTTGGCTTTAAGGGCAGATCTTGCCTCTTGAACCTGGTTGACTTCTTTGAAACAGTTACCAAAGCCATAGATGAAGGGAAGGTAGTCATCACAGCCTACCTGGACCTCGCAAAAGCCTTCGACACAATACCCCACTCGGGCATCATAAATAAGCTCACCAGCTTAAATATCAACCCCTATGTCACAAGATGTGTTGCAAACTGGCTCAGGGATAGAACCCACATGGTCAGAATAGCAGGTGCCATGTCAGACTCTAAACCAGTTACAAGTGGCATCCCACAAGGCTCAGTCCTGGGACCTCTCTTGTTCGGTATATATTTCTCAGAGGTACAGGCAAACACGGGTGGACTATGGCTGACCAAGTTCGCAGATGACTGCAAACTGGGTGCCGTAATCGACTCTCCGGCTGACACAGGCATCCTCCAAAAGGGTCTCACAGAGACAGATAACTGGTGCCAGAGCCATGGCCTAAAGCTAAATGCCAAAAAGTGCATAGTCATCCCCTTTGGGAAAAACAAAGTGCCCACAAATTACCACATAGGTGGTAATCCATTAAGTACGGAAGAAGTAATTAGGGACTTGGGGACCCAAGTAGATAGCTCTCTCTCCTTTGACAATCATGTTGCCAAAGTGGTTAGAAAGACCTTCTATATAGCCCACCTTATCATGAAAGGATTCACATCTAGATCAACAGAGGTCATTGTGTCACTCTACTCATCACTTATCAGACCCATAATTGAATACAATGCCCCATTTGGGATGTACCTTACCTGACACCTGCAGCAACTGGAAAGATCCCAAAAGTACCTCACCAAGAGGATCAAGGGGCTCAAACAGATGCCCTATGCAGCTCGGCTAAAAAAACTCCAGCTCTACTCAGTTGCGTACCGCCTACTCAGAGGCGATCTGTGTCTGACGTATAAAGCCATGTCCAACCCAGAATTAACGGACATGCTTCACCTCAGGAAATCCATATCCCTTAGAGCTACACGCTCCAGGGACTTGAACCTCAGCACAGAAATAAATAGGACATGCTGGAGGGACAGATTCATATCCCAGAGGCTCCCCTCACTCTGGAACAAAATCCCAATCCATGTTAGGCAGAGCCCCTCACTGACCCTCTTCAAGAGAAATCTTGATGAGTGGATGGGAGATCATAAGTTTACGCCTGGGATCTCTTCTCTGTCCCTGCTTGACAGAGGTACAGTAAACTAACCTTAAAAGGGCTACTTTCTGTGACCTACTATACAGAAGCACAGTCAACTAATCTAAAAGGGTGGCGAAAGCCAAACACACTCTGGCTAGGCTTATAAATGCCCTAGGGCAGATAGCCTAGTATCAACCTATGAAAAAAACCCATGCATTAAAACACATTGTTAGATTATTCTATCATACTATGGAAAAAACAGTTGTTCTTTTGGTAAGAATATTCTGTCATACTATGGAAAAAAACTTGTTCTTTTGATAAGAGATGAATTATTATGTTTGATTAAAATGAATTGTATGTATTGTGTGTATATATGTATGTATATGTATGTATGTATGTATATATATATATATATATATATATATATATATATATATATATATATATATATATACACACATATATGTATACATGAATCAATACAAGTTTTTTTCCATAGTATGACAGAATAATCTACCAATGTGTTTTTAATGTATGGGTTTATTACATGCACATTTGTTGTTTTAGCTGCTGTTCCTTTAAATCTTAATTGGTTTATAGGTTTTTACAAAATGGAAGGAAATATGTGGAACATGTTTGGTTTCTCTACATGTCCTTGGTGTATATACATGTGATCTTTATGCACTGTTTTTATGCGTCTGAGGAAGTAACTGATGTTATGAAAGTGCTTACGCTACGTTATTAAAAGTTTTTTCATTCTGATTGGAGTTCTTTGGCTACTATTACTTGCTACAGCTGTCTCCTACTTGGTTTAGAGGGATACTTTCGCATGATTTATATCTTGATAAGTCTTGCTTTTGGATCTTTAGGGATTTAGGGATCTGCCTAGATGTGATATGCCTTTAATAAATATGAAGATGCCGCCACAGTTTCTTTTGGGTCTAAGGTGCGAGTGGCATAAAACCCTGGTATAGAGGAAGTGCTTTCTGGGCTTTAAACCAAGTTTTTGTAACTACATGCACACGAGTATGCCCCAGTTGCAGGAGTTTAGACTTCTGACAATGAGTAGAGCCACCTTGATCTGTCTTGTGCTTGACTGTTTTGTGAGTTAAGTTGGGAGGTCCCTTGGACTTGGCCTAGAAAGGGCAGTGTGATGGTTGGGAGGTCCCTTGGACTTGGCCTAGAAAGGGCTGTGTTGGTTGTTAGTATGCAGAGGTTTTGGAAAGAGAGGTGCAAGCCATCCCTGGCAAAGCAAGTAGGGCTATGCAGCATCTTGTTCCAAGCTGATGTATACTGGGTACCCCTAGAATGACACCAATTATTTAGCCAATTGTCTTTTTTTTTTTTTTTTTTTTTTTTTTTTTTGTACTTTGGCATCATTCCTGGAGAACAAAGGATTTAACTCAATAGCAGAGACTTTTCTGCATTTGTGACATGCATGGAAGGTCTTGCATGCTAAGTCATTTACATCCACATTGACCACCACCGTTTTGTTGTCATATTTGTTTGGTTTAAGCATCTTCAGGGCCATTGAAAAGTCTGAGGTCTTGTACCTGTTGCTGTCATTTTGTTTTTGTTCAGTCTTACTAGATTTTGTGTGCCTGACAGTGGAGTCACCAATCACTAGTTTAATTTTTATTTATAGAGGGTTTTGTATGACTCCCTACTGAAATGTTGACGCCCTTAATGTCGAGTGCCGACGAGCTAAAAAAGATTAGAAATGAGTGAATTTCAAAGAGCACTCTTCTCCTTTAAACTTATTCTTAAGGGAGGCAACCCCCTCCTTGAACTTAACTTCAAGATCACCATAGCTTGGAGAAAAGGGAATTTTCCAAGAAAGACTTTACTCACTCTAATGGCTCCAAATGTTTGAAATTGTTATAGTTTTGTGTGTACTGGATATGGGGTGAATTACTTCCTGGTGACTCCCTGCTATGGATGCATCTTAAGGCATTGTAGGGTTTTTTTTTTTTTTTCTGAATTCTAGTCTTTGATGGATTTTGGAGCATAGAACAATGTACTGGGAGTTTGTGTGATGTGTTGTGGAAGAGTGTTGTGCTAACAGGCTGTGTTTGTTTGTGTGATACCACCATTTTAGTTGAATATTTGCATCTCTCACAAACCGTGACAACGTAAGAACAGCTCATTGTCTGTAAGCACCTTGCAGTTGCTACGCTACCTGAGTGTACCAAATGATACGCGGTTGGTAACCGAGAGAAGGCAAGTAGGCCGATTTTCCATTTTAGTAGAAGAATGTAGAGGATATGGAATATTTATAGACTTTAATTTTGTATGCTGATTATTCTTTTGAATACATTTCGCCTTCCTTTCTGGCTGTAGTCATGCTAAAAGATATCTGGTGAAGAGGAATCCACTAAATCACTTGTCACACATTAAGGAAGAGTACAATAAAATGTTTTGTAGTACAATAAATTTTAGTTTGGGATCTAATCAAGTGTTAGATACAGCTTAGGAAATCATCTTGGGTATGTAGTACAACATCTTAGGAAATAAACTTCGGCATGTAGCACAGACTTCTGCTAACTATGGGGCTATCTAGGCTGTTAGGAGGGAATCTTCAATTGAAGCGCTTGTGTTTTATCGAGTATGGATTTGTATGGCACTGCAAGAGGTACAGCTCAGTGTTGCATAACTGAGATGATAAATTAAAGCAGCTAATGAAAAACAGCCTTTTGGTTTTATCCAATAATGATAACTTTCTAGAAATGGCAGAAACTCGCCTTGTGCCACAATAATCAGTACGGTCTACCAGACTGCACACACCTAACCAGAATTTCCTGTAATTACAACCAAGTTGGGGGGGGGGTTAAAATGGAAGCAAAACAATTGATTTTATACCATGGAACAGTACAGCACTTAAGGCGACCGCAGAAATGTGACACTTCTAATTTTCAGCAAATTGATACAAAACAGAACAAAGGTGATAAAGTTTGTTTGTCTGTGTCTTTCGGCTTTTCCCGGTTAGGGGTCACCACAGCGGAACCCCGGTCCGCTAATGATTGGCAGTAGATTTTTACGTACTGGCTTGCCGGGCCTAACGCACAACCTTCAACGATGGAACGCCCATTCACGTATGTCGCTACACAGAAGACGCTTTAACTGAGAATCGAACAAGCAATGTCTAACTGTGAGGCGACAATGCTACCGCAGCACCACCACCGCAGTAATAAAGGTGATAAAGTACACGAAGGTGATAAAGTACAGCTTAAAATTCAGTAGTAGTAAATACTTTCCCACTGTTTGACTTGAAAATATGGTTTAAACACCATTTTTTGTTTTAGTACATGTGCTGCTAAAGGCAAAACCTGTTTTCATTTATCAGTTCAGTTATACTGCACTCAGCAACATTTGTTTCATGCGTTTATTATAAGGTTTCAGAGATCGCCTAGGGTGAATTTTTTTTAAATGACCGTTAGTACCGTATTCCTTAACATAATAGCAAAATAAATGCTATTACATATACCAAATAGATGTATTAACATATCAAATTCTTTACTTTTAAACAGCTTATAACTGAGCAAATGTTTTTTTCCCCAAAACTCTACCACTCATGTCACCACAAAAGCTTTTGTTTTTGGTTCGTATTTAAAGACATAACACCCTTCTAAAGCTATAATGTCAGCTGTTTATTCCAAACACCAGCTTATTACTAATAACTGCTTTATTTATTTTGCTGTTTCTTTCAGGTTACATGTATCTGTATTTCTTACCTCCGTATCAATACTTGTTTTCTTCTTTCACTTCCTCACAAACATCACTTTCATTCTGATACAGTTCAGCACACACATTCAAAACATCAGCATTAAGTTCATTCTCAACATTTTCAGTTACCGTTATTATAGTGTTAGCAACATTTTTTCCCTTAGTTTTATGAGACATATAGATATCTTTGTTCTGAGAGACAGTAGTAAGATAGAATCTTGTTTAATGTTCATTTCCTCCTCATCAGTGTCACCTCACAGTCAAACCAGAAATGAGCATCTTTGTATCATTTTTTTATCAAATGACCTAGATCTCAACACTAAGCACATCACTTTTTATTGTATGTTTGAATTAAATGTCTATCTGTATCACAGAAAAAGCATGTTTTGGGTTCTGTTCAAAAGCTGCTTAATTCTAGTGCAGTCACTTGTAGAGAAAAAGCTATTTTCAAACCTGCAACAGACCTGCCTAGCTAGTCCTAAACTGCACTTTTGTTTCTTAATGGTTTCTACTTGATACCACACCCACAGTCTTTCCAAGGTGAACAAAATGATCTTTTATCAAACCTAGCCAGGAACGTTTGTGCCAGAGAAAATGATTCAAATGCTACTTTACAAAATGTCTCCAAGTGGATTAAAGCCCTGATGTCTATACCTGAGGAAACCCAAAGAATAATGATTTTTATTCAAATAACACACACATGCCTGTTTAGACACTCTACACAACACTGCCTTTTAGTTGTCCAGAATTTGCCATAATGTCCATATTTTTGCCTCATATTTTTGGTCTGTTCCTCATAAAATGTTTTTTGTTTTCTAAATGTCATTGAGGATTGAAGCCATGACGGACCTTTTGATTGTCAGATTTCATGTTTTTCAGAAAATGCATTCTAATGCAAAACCTGTCCTAGGAAATCTCTACGTTTTTAAAAGCAATATTTAAAATCTGTCCCGTATTATGAGCCTTTGTTCCTCCCAAATTATTTTTTGCTTTGTCCATAATTCTTGCATTAAGAGGTTGAGAGGTATGTTGTACCACTTTTCACCTTCTTTCTGCCTACTCCACAGTACTGATTCTACAGGCCATCTCTGTAGCATATGCTCTGATGTTGTCATTTTCATTCTTTCTCAACCTGTGGCTGCTTTCCATAACTCTAGGATCCGATTCTCGAGCTCCCCCTTACCCACAATGCCTCATTCCCCCAGAGTACCTCAGATCTCATTTGCTGCTCATTGAAGATGGACTGGGATTGCGAATCTCAAGTTCCTTGTGGGTTTACTGAGTGTTTAGCTTTTTTTTCAGAGTTTCTTGCTCTTTAAAAGTTTCTCATCTTGCATATGTTTTATGAATGCCTCCATGGTTCAGAATTTTAGGGTAAAAATGCCAGATTTTTTAAAGCATTGTGGAATGATGCATTTATTTTAACAAAAGAAATGTTTCTCTTTAATGTTCTAGAAGTTGATATACAAAAAAAAAAAAAAAAAAAAAAAAAAAAGACTTTTTGTATTTAACTTGGACTATACTTGGTGTGACCAAAAATGATTACTAGAAACTGGAAGGCTTCCGCAGAAATGAAATTTGAAGGCTTTCTTACTCTTCTAAAGGAAGTTGCAATTAAATAAATCAGAGTGGAGGAAGGAAGAATCTATCCAGATGAATTAAAAAAATAATCCTTAGATGAAGGTCTTGGCCCTTATTGAATTCTGCATCTGCTTAATTGTTTAGAATTGTTTTGTTTCAGTTTCTACTTTACTGGTCTCAGGCTTTGTATATACTGTAAATAGTTAAAATTTTGTTTTTAAAACTATGGTACATCATATTTTACATTGTATTTTGTTTTTAAGTTTCTTTTACTGTAATCTTTTCTTAAAAAAAAATACATATTTCAGCAAAAAAAAAGTTTCCTTTCTTTTTACTCCGTTCCTTAGCCTCCTCATCCCCAAGTTCCTCCAGAAAGCATAGAGGTTGAGAAGCAAACTAATCCTCATTGCTTTCTTCTGGCCTCAACAGGTCTGGTTTCCCTTCCTTTGGTCTCGTCTAATTATACCCTCCTTGGAAACTGGAACCAAATTCAGAACTCCTGTCCCATCCATCAGGACAGATTCACCTGAATATTCCAGGACTAAAATAAATCGAATGGTTTCTCCAATTCCGATGATAGCTAGAAATACCAGGTTGTCATCCACGGTTCAGAAGATTTTGATATCCTCGCATAAAGCTTCTGCTAGGAAAATATATAAGAGCAAATGGAAAAGGTTCCCTATATGCACTCAGCAAAAAACATTTGACCCCTTCACAACTCCAATTCTGGCAGTTTTAGATTTTCTTGCTGTAGTTTTTCAAGATGGAACAAGTTTTTCTACTGTTAAAGTACAACTGGCAGCCATCTCAAATTTTCATATTGGAGAAAACTCATCACTTGCTTCATCCAGATTGTGTAAGGCTTTTCTTAGGAATGCCTTCTTACTGAGACCACCTATAATAGGCCTGTCTTCCCCTTGGGACTTAACCATGATCTTATAAGCACTGGTTCATCCCCCTTTTGAACCCTCAACAAGAGTTGATTTAAAATATCTTTCTTGTAAATCTGCATTTTTTGTAGCTATTACTTCAGCCAGAAGAGTATCTGAATTGCAGTCACTGTCATCCAAACCTCCATACTTGATTTTTCATAAGGATAGAGTGCCCTTGCAATACCAATATTTTAACTTGAGCAATAAGGAATACATTTCACTTGGGTCACTATGTTGTGATCCCACACTCAACTTTAAACCAGCAGATAAGGGGGGTGGGATTGTAATATTTAACACAGAAGAATATAACCAACTTATGCTTATGATGTTAAGTGACAAACAGACCTACTCAGAAATATCCAAAGAGGTACTTAACAAGATTTGCAGGGAGATAGCTGATAATCTTTATGACATGTTAATGTGCCAACAGATAGATAAAGATTTATATGACTTATTTTAGTAGAGAGCATCCTAAAATACCTGTAATTAAAGGTCTACCAAAAATCCATAAATGTATAGAACCCCCACCTATGAGACCTATAGTCTCAGGAGAAACATGGGCTACTGAAAATATATCCAACTTTCTTGAAAAAACATTGAGACCACTAGTAAATGACATTCCCACTATCCTTAAAGATACATATACACTCTTGGAATATATAGAACAGCTGAAAGAACCCTTATCCAAGGACACACATCTATTAATTACCCTGGATGTTTGTAACCTATTTACCTGCATTCCAAATGAATATGGCATTCAGGCCATAAGAGAACTCATTTCATCCAGAGGGAATTTTACTAAAAATAAACAGATACTTATTTGTCAATTACTTGACATTGTTCTATCGAACAATGTCTTTTTATATGAGCAAACAATTTATCACCAAAAATGGGGTGTCGCTATGGGCACCCCATGCGCCAATACGTATGCGAATCTTGTAGTCTTTCAATGGGAACAAACATTTTTATTTAACCATCCACTGTTTGAAAAAGTCATACTGTATGAAAGATTTGTGGATGATATACTTATTGTTTGGAGAGGTACCCAAGAGAAATTTAAAGTTCTTCTACATTATCTTGACAATACAACTAATTTTTTGACTTTTACTATGGAAGCCTCTAATGATACAGTTAGCTTCTTAGATGTGAATCTAAGTATTAAAGAAGGTACTATAGTCTCGAATCGTTACAGAAAAACCTGTTGGAAGAATACCTTATTAGCTTTTGATAGCATGCATCCACGGCATGTATTTCCAGCTATTGTGAAAAGCCAATTCATGAGAATAAACAGGTTATGCAGAGAACAGGAAATGAAACTTCAAGAAGCAGAAAAAATGGTAAAATTGTTCCAGGAAAGAGGCTACGATAGTAAGATGGTGGAACTAATTAGAGGTGAAATCTTTACACCAGCTCCCTCTGAGATGCTGAACCAGAATAAGAATTTAAATAAAAATACTAAGAAGTATAATATAAAAATTGCAGGTAAGAAAATTATTGAGAGATTCTGCAACAATAAGATATATCATGACTTACACTAATGATAGTCAATCTATAAAACACATTATCCAGAGTAATTGGAAAATTTTAACTATAGATGGAAAAACTGCCAGAATTGTAGGTACATACCCTAAGTTTACCTATAGGAATAGTAAGAATCTAAAACAATTGTTATGCTTAGATTCTAGACGAAATGTTAACTCAGACAAGAAAGAAAATGTGAGATTAGGAACTTACCCCTGTGGACATTGTAGCATGTGTATACATATCACTAATGAACAGGATTTTATGCACCCAATATTAGATTATACATTTATTCCTAATTTTGAGGCAACATGTGAAACAGAGAATCTCATATACTTAGCCACTTGTGGCATGTGTCCAGCATTTTATGTAGGACTAACAAAGAGGAAATTAAAAAATAGGATATACAACCATATTTATGATATAAGGCGTAATAATGAACAGAATGCCTTGGCAAAACATATTACAGAATGCAGAGGCCACCTCTTTAAATTTCGAGTTTTAGAAAGAGTATGTGGCAATAATAGACAAGGAGACTGTGAATTTATTAGAAACTAGAGAACTACAATGGATTTTTAAACTTAGAGCACACCAATATCCAGGTATCAACCAATATGTATCCATCAAACCAGCACTTAGAAATAGGAGATGATTTTTGCATTAAAATAGGATACATAAATTATCCACACTCTATCGTATTCACATATATATCTATGTATCTTACATCAATGAATGATATACCCTATTAATATGTGTATATATACATATATATTTACATTATGAATTTTATAAATTAAACAAATAATATATTATATTAAGATATTGACATAACTGTTTTACTTATATAATTTGCATAACTAATTTGCAACCATCCCAGATTCATATTATATTGACTATTATATATATGCAGCATGAATTTATTAATAATGTGGTTTCATTTATTTACCCATTCATTTATTCCATTTATTCATTTATCTATTTACTATTATTATTATTACCATTAACATTTGCATAAGTATTCATCTATTACATATTAAAATGAACATTGCAGTATTGTACTATACTACATGAATATATTAATTTATTAATATTATTTGTTGATACATGTATCTTAATGTAACATTTTATCTTTGTCTTATCTTAAGTGTTTTTAAGTTATTCATTGACAACATGACCATTAGTAAATGTTTTAACTATGTATAGCGCTATAGCTTTAACTAACATTGAATGAAATCATTGTGTTCACTATTAGAAACTCATACTTCAATTGATTTTATTGACTTAATTAACTAATTGTTCTATTTGTTTTAATGGATCCAATAAACATTGAGTATTTAAATGGGTGGCTAAAGCATAAGAAATTGGATCTGAAGAAGCATACATTGTGTATGTGAAAGCGCTCATCCGTTTGTTCTGTGCCTCTAAATAAAAGTACTACGCTTTGGAATATATCTGTGCCTGTTTTTGGACTATTTTTGATACTAAGAAATTGATTGTATTCCGTGTTTGTTCTTCAGCATTTTGGTTCCTGATTTATTTTATTTTATTGTGACTGGTGAACACTCTGAGTAATAAGTGATTTATACCTTACATCATATTTTAAATTGTATTTTGTTTTTAAGTTTCTTTTACTGTAATCTTTTCTTAAAAAAAATACATATTTCAGCAAAAAAAAAGTTTCCTTTCTTTTTACTCCGTTCCTTACCCTCCTCATCCCCAAGTTCCTCCAGAAAGCACAGAGGTTGAGAAGCAAACTAATCCTCATTGCTTTCTTCTGGCCTCGACAGGTCTGGTTTCCTTTCCTTTGGTCTCATCTAATATACCCTCCTTGGAAACTGGAACCAAATTCAGAACTCCTGTCCCATCCATCAGAACAGATTCACCTGAATATTCCAGGACTAAAATAAATCGAATGGTTTCTCCAATTCCGATGATAGCTAGAAATACCAGGTTGTCATCCACAGTTCAGAAGATTTTGATATCCTCACATAAAGCTTCTGCTAGGAAAATGTATAAGAGCAAATGGAAAAGGTTTCCTATATGCACTCAGCAAAAAACATTTGACCCCTTCACAACTCCAATTCTGACAGTTTTAGATTTTCTTGCTGCAGTTTTTCAAGATGGAACAAGTTTTTCTACTGTTAAAGTACAACTGGCAGCCATCTCAAATACAACTGGCAGCCATCTCAAATTTTCATATTGGAGAAAACTCATCACTTGCTTCATCCAAATTGTGTAAGGCTTTTCTTAGGGATGCCTTCTTACTGAGACCACCTATAATAGGCCTGTCTTCCCCTTGGGACTTAACCATGATCTTATAAGCGCTGGTTCATCCCCCTTTTGAACCCTCAACAAGAGTTGATTTAAAATATCTTTCTTGTAAATCTGCATTTTTTGTAGCTATTACTTCAGCCAGAAGAGTATCTGAATTGCAGTCACTGTCATCCAAACCTCCATACTTGATTTTTCATAAGGATAGAGTGCCCTTGCAATACCAGTCCTTCCTTCCTTACCAAAAATTGCCTCAAAAACAATATCAATCAAGTCATCAGCCTACCAATAATCTTTCCAGATTTCCAAAACAAAGGTGAATACAGTCTTCGTCTTCTAGATGTTCATAGACAATTGCACTTTTATTTAGATAGGACAAAATATTTCAGAAAATCAGAC
This sequence comes from Protopterus annectens, assembly GCF_019279795.1. Classification (NCBI taxonomy): domain Eukaryota; kingdom Metazoa; phylum Chordata; order Ceratodontiformes; family Protopteridae; genus Protopterus; species Protopterus annectens. Next base: position 1,709,843,262 of record NC_056732.1, read on the forward strand.
CAGCTCTTTATCTTCTTCCCTAATGTTAGAAGGGGAATGCCAGTTTCCAAAACCACATTGGCTAAATGGGTAACAGATTGCAGTTCTTATGTGTACTCTTCCAAAGGTATGACACCTCCTAATCATTTGAAATCTCACTCCACCAGATCAACGTCTACATCTCAAACCTTTTGGTCCAGAGTTTCTATTTATGACATTTGTGCAGCTGCTTCTTGGTTGAACTCTCATATCTTTATTTTGCATTACAAACTAGATATCCTGTCTAGAAATAGAGCTGCTTTTGGTTGTGCAATGCTCCGGAGCATCCTTGCATGAGGACCACCCCAGGTTATTGTAGCTGGAGAGACTATCCAACAGGTTGAGCAACTAATGAAAATAACAACAGATGAAGAAGTTATGTACTCACTGTACCATTTCATCTGTGTTGCCCATTTTCATTCTTCCTCAGCCTTCCCCCCCTCTCCATGATTATGAGAGACCTGATGGATATTTTCATAGGCTTCATGGTACGGTTTGAGCTCCTGAACTTTATAGTATTACTGTGTTATCAGTTTGTAACATGTATACATTGTAGAGATACTGTAAATGTGTAAAACTCAATCTGAGGTATTCTGGGGGAATGAGCGATTATGGGTAAGGGAGGAGCTTGAGAATCGACCACTTTCCATAGCTCTAGGATCTGAGTCAGATCCAAGGATCGGATCCGAGCTCACAGATTTGAGGAAGAATGAAAATGGACAACACAGATGAAACATTATGGTGAGTACATAACTTCTTTTTTTTTAGGCAGTTCAGAATTATATTCTGCCATAGACTTCATCTCATTGTTTTGTTCATCTAGTAGTTGTTGCAAACACTTTTGAAGTCTCAGGCAGAATCATCATACCCTGAATATGCTCTTTTCTTCTTCCTGTGCATCACTGAAAACTGCCCCATTGTTTGCTCTGGAAAGCACTTTTCCAGCCATTGTTGATCAAGACAAATCCGTTTCTTTAGCTGGTTCTTTCTCCTTAATTAAATGCTGAAAAACTTCATTTTCCTGATCTACCTGAAAAATAATGACTTTTGTTTGCAGAAAATCCTGACTGCCAGCATTTGTACTCAACTCTGCATAATCTTTTAAAATTACAGTATCTTCAGGCACAGAAACACCTCAATGCTTTACCCTCTTATTGTAGCAGAAGATTGACTCCACACCTAAAGAAAATGAGTAAGGGATGTTCCCTAGTGCCCTGGCCAAATTTCTCTTAGTTAGTATAAATACCATCTCTGGTCTCCCTGAAAAGAGGCTACTGGCCTGATGGGACTAACCCCAGTTAACAAAGCATGCATAAATACATAAGTAAATAAATTAAATGTTGCATCCAGATAAATAAATTAAGTGAACTAAATCTGTTTTTTGTGTGTAAATTATAGTCTTCCTAGAGGAACCACTTCCTCAGTGTAAGGAAACCAATCCAGGTCAAATGTCTGGGGTATCAAAGTGGTAACTTCAAAAAAGGAAAGTATGGAGGTGTTATATGAGCTTTTACTAAGGGAAAGTAAAATCTGGTGGTTAACTGGAAAATCAGCTTTTAGAACTTGGTTCACAGTGTACAAGTGTAAAACTTTGTGGTTCATTTTTTTTTTTTTTGTGCATATTAGATGCTCTTCTAAAGGGACTATAAGTTAGAAAAAAAAGTATAGCCACTCAATTCATTTGGCAAAGGGGAAGCCTAGAGTAACTTTTGATAACTTGACATTGCCCCTCCCTATATCACAGCCTAATGGCGTCCATCTGGGGTACCAAAGCTTTATCTTCCCGAGGTTGTACATCTGAAGAATGACATCTGCACATACACGTTGGGGTATATAAAGAGATATGTGAGGGTGGATCCTCAGATTTTCTCACCGGCAGCCCAAAAGCAGTTCATGAATCTGTCAGAGTGATCGCAGTTTGATCATTTGCACCTTTGCTTCAATCATTTATCCAGATAAGTGCCCCATTGAAGAACCTTCCATTTTACTTATGCTATTCTGTTTAAAGTTGTTCGATGTCTGCTAGGAAGAGAGTACAAGTGCAGTAGGCAGAATTTGTACAAGGACTTTCATACAAAGTGTCTTTTTTTTTGCCTTGGTCGGGAACACTATCCCAAATCTTGCTCAATCTGTCAGTTGTTTGTTCCCAGAACCCTTGGGTCAAGGCTTCCACTTTGAACACTTTTCTAGAAAGCTAGAGTCTTAAATGCTTGGCCTAGTCCACGATGACTTGCTGTACATCCCCTGACATCCCTCTGCTGCTGAAGAAAATACTAAAGAGGTCTCCAATGGATCCACAGTCCAATGTTTTTGACTCTGACATATCTGATGAGATTGTAGAACCCGTGTACCGTCATGTCACCTCTCAGTTGCATGCTACCAAGACCCTGTTGGAGGCCTTGCAGACTGTTGAAATGTTCGATAAAGCACGTCTTATAATTTCCAATGGATCTCAGTGTCCCACAAATTTTAGTAAGGGAAGAGAGCCCAGGCTTACTAATAGAATTCAGACAGGGTTCTGAACCTCCGCATCTCATCCAAGTGGATGTCACACCCAAAAAGAAAAAAATGAGCTAGGCATGTGGCCTTTCCTCAGCATCTAGGGAAATGGAATGGATAGACTTCGCACTGGGGTTGTTCAAAGCTATTATGTCTTTGAAACATCCCTCCTTTGGGTCTCTGCAAACATAGGCTACTCCTCAAAAACCTACCCTAGTTTCGTCGTCTTCAGAAGAAGAAAAAGATGACTACAACTCTGACTATTCTCTGGACTATTCCTCTCAGCTGCATTCTCCAAGACAAATATCTTCCTTTGAAGAGGACTCCCTCTCATTGGATTCCCTTATTGACGAAGCTCCCTATTGTGAGACCATTCAGAACATGAAACACTTTGAATAGCAATCCATACAGGTCTTTGACATTCAGAAATGGTATTACAGCCTCTTGTAGCTTGGTAACCCTCTCCCTTTTTCAGTCCATCCTATCCTTGAGGTTTTCCAGGACACCTTTCATTAATTTCTTCTGCGCCTGATTCTCAACCACCGGGTCCTAATAGACCAGACAGGTTTTACAAAGTGCTTGATGACCTGAAATATTTATTCAAGAATCCAGTGGCAGACCTCTCTGCAACATCTGTCTCTGTCTTAAGATGAGCCCTCTCCAGTGCTAATGTCCTACCTACAGACAAAGATAGTAGGGCTATGGATAGATGGGGAAAGGTTTACGCCTCTGCCACCCTTGCTTTTAGGTCAAGTAACTGTCAGACTCCAATGACAAAGTACTTGATCTCTGTCCTGCATTCCTTAAATAGTGTTATATTGGCTCCTCTTACAGCCGAGTCTAAGCGTCAAATGCAGAGCTTACTGTCCCAGGCCACTCAAATAGCTAGACATAGTGTTAAGTGCAGTTACATACATACATACATACATACATACATACATACATACAAACAATAGAAGCAGCATCCACAGCATTGTATGTATGTATTTATTTATTTGTCTTTTGTATACCAGGAAAAAAACAACTGGCTAATACCCATTTTCAGCAGAGGCTTACATTGCATTATACCAAGTTCTGGTTAAACACAGTAGTTAGATTTCTATTTACATTTATACACAAACAGTAGATCTGATGTTGTCATTTTCATTTGTTCCTCAACGTGTGGGTCTCTTATCCGATCCTCTGATCCAACTCTGTCGCTTACCAAAGCTTAGGCTCCAGAGTTTGAGCTCTTCCCCTCTTGTTTGCTGTTCTGCAAGAAGCATCATGATCCATTCACTCAAGCTCCATGATAAGTTAGTTCTTTTTTACTTTTTTTTATTTTTATTAAAAAAAAAAAAGCATTCGCTGGTCCATTCTTGGCAGAACATTCTTCTCTCTTTCCCTGTCTTCTCTATTTCTGAAAATGTCTGATAAACCCTTAGGTTTTAAAAAGTGCACTTTCTGTGGGTACAAGATTCCTTTATCTGATGCCCACAGGGAATGCATGTATTGTCTCAGCCCATCCCATCTGAAGTCCTATTGTTCCATCTTTGAGGGATTCCACCCTTGTGCTCTGGCTGACTGCCGCAATAAATTGAATTTGAAGGGTCTTATTTTTTCTTCTGCTCTGGCGGTGACTTCATCTATTTCTGGGGCTCAAACCCCCACTAAAAAGCACAAGGAACACAGAAAGCATTTCCCAGATGAGTTTAATGAGCCTCCAAAAAAGGTTGTCTGAGCATTGCACCTGGCATCCTCTGATCCGAGTTAGTCTGCTGACTTGTCATCTCGGACCCGAGATCCTGTTCTTACCTCGGGACCGACTCCCATATCCTCGGGATCTCCCTTTCGGGACCTATTCCCCAAAACATTCTCCAGACCTCCCTCCACATCTTCCGTCAGGTCTTGCCATAGCCTTTCCAGATCTGAGATGGATAGGCTTATAAGGCAGTTTCTTCAGACACAGATCAAATGGGGGTTTTGCCAGCTCCATCCCTCACCGGGTCAGTGAGTTGATACTGTCCATTTAGGCTGGTTGTTCCTTTTCTCATCTGACCTCCTGCTTGAGTCCTCTGGTCCGAAGCCCCCAGGAGTGGAGATGTCAGAGCCAATAGTGATTCTCTCTCCGACTCCTACAGCTTCTCTGATGTGCTCTGCTCCGACCAAGTTGGAACAGAGTGACTCTCTGTGCCGAAGCCTTGGCACCGGTTCCTGGGGGTTGACTTTGACTCTGAGGTTTTCAGAGCCATCACTACCCCTTGGAGCTTTGGTGTTTGACAGTTCAGTGCTGACTCCACCTTTGGAGTGATTGGCTGGTAGGGCTTGAGTGCTTTCTGGCCTGTCAGCTTTGGCTATGGGCAGAACATCTTCGATGTCTCTGGGCCCCTCTGCCTTTGAGGTGGTGGAGAGGGTTCTCTTCTACCTAGGAGATCCTCCAGCTCCATTGCCTTTGGATCTACCCCTTACATCCTTGGATACTGTGTCTGAGACTTCAGGCCTGTCACTTCCAAGACAAGTCAAAGTAGCAAAGTCTCCAAGCCATGCCACCCTTGGAACCCCAGGTTTCGTCTGATACTTCCCCAGAGCATCCCCGAGAAGGTACCCTGGACGAGAAGGTGCAAGAGGAGGCACCTAGATTCTTCCCAAGTAACCATCACAGACACTGATTTTTAAGGAAGGTTCCCCAAGATCTGCACCTGAGGATATTTCCTTTGAAGACATCCTAGAAATATTGTGTCAAAAAGGTGGTTGGTCTGCCCAAAACCCTACCCTGGAAGAAACTGTGTTCTTGTAGGCTTTTAGGTCCAGCCCAGCTACATCTTGGATGTCCTCCCCCCCACATTGATGCACTCGTCGACTTAGTATCACCAGGGCATAGAAGGAACTGGACACTTTCCCCGAACGGGCAGATAGAATTCTTAGTGCCCCAACAGACTGATCACATCAGACCTAAGGAATCCAGGTAGATGCCATGGTTCTGGTAGCCACCAAAAAGAAGCTTGTTCAGGAAAGCTCCACTGTTCTTTCTCCTAACAGGTAGTCTAAGGTCATGGACAGATTTGGCAAGAGAGTTTGCGCTTCAGTAACTTTCACCTTATGAGTGCTAAACTGTCTTTCTCATTTTACTACAGAGGGATTTAATCAAAGAACTCTTTCGCTTTGCCCCAGAGTCCATGTCTGATGAGGAATGGAAGGTCTTTTCTTCCAGAGTGGCCCCTCTACACTTATTCTCCAATGCATCCATGAGGTTAATTTCCCACACTGCAGAGGGCACCTCGGGGCTTCTGGATCAAAAATTGCAAATGGGTGTCATACCTGGATGCGACTGTGTGACTGCATGGAACCTTTTAAGATGTCATTTGTCAGTGCACCCTTTGATGGATCATCATCATTTGGGCCCATTGTCAAAGACGCACTCCTGTAGCGAGGAAGATGGAAAGACCTCGTCTGCCATCAGAATCCAGTTTTCTACTCCACAATGATCCTTCTCCAGGAATCAGCATGTTGGTAAAAATTTTCTGGTTCAGAAAGTCTCAAGGTCCTTTTCAGGAATCCCATTGAGAATTTTCCCCTAGAGGCAGAAGGGGGAAACAATATTAATGGTAGATGCTACTCGCACAGCAGAGTGGGTCCTCAAAATCGAGGGCCTTGAAATTTTGTTCTCGTACAGACCCTTTCAGTGCTCCTAAGGGGCTGCCCAACTATCCCTCTTTGGAGGCAGTTGGGGGGCTGCTTTATCCTTGCACCTAAGCCTGATAAGCCATCACAGATGATCAGTGGGTTCATGTACCCTTCTTAAAACATTTCAAACCAAACCGATCCCTTCCCGATTTTCCACCCAATGAGACGGAATCAGCAGCTTTGGAGATTACAAAGCTACTGAACAAGAGGGTCATTCAGAAGGTCCTCCAGATCAGACCGGATCAGGGATTTACTCAAGATTCTTTTTAGTATGAAAAAAGATAGGGAACCTGAGGCCAGTATTGGACCTGGCATCCCTGAACAAGTCGGTACAAACCTCAGAAATCAAGATCATCATGGTCCAGTCCATTCTCCCTCTGTTGCAAATGGATGATTGGATGTGCTCGATAGCCTTGAAGGATGTGTACTATCATATCAGAATGAACAGATGCTCCAGAAGGTATCTCCACTTTAGGCTGGAAGCCAATCATTTCCTATTTCAAGCCCTACCTTTTGGTCTCACTACAGCCCCTAGAGTGTTCACCAAATGCATGGTGGTAGTCGCAACTCCCTTGAGACTGCAGGGATTCCATGTGTTTCATTACCTGGACAGTTGACTTCCCACCGATCCAACCAGGCATCTACTCACTCAAGCCAGGGATTATGTGTTACGCTTAGCCCCCTACCTTTGGCATAACCATCCACACTCAGAAATCGAAATTGGCCCCAGTCCAAGTAATAAACTTCATAGGACTGTGTCTGAACACAGCCAAAACTCTGGCCTTCCTCCTTCCAGACAGAATCTCCACGTTAAGACGACATATCAGACAGATCCTGTCAATACTGAATCCGACAGCCAAATTAGTTCTCGGAGCATGGGGTCTGTGGCAGCCATGATTACTCTATTACCTACAGCAAGACTGCATATGAGAATTCTGCAGTGGACATTAGCAGCATCTTGTAAACTATCTGATCAAAGTTTCAAGAGTGTGCAAAGACTCCCTTCTATGGTGGCTTCATTTTTCAGTCATTGAACAAGGATGCCCCCCCCCCCCCCAAATGCCACATTAACGATGGATGCCTTCCAGATAGGGTGGATGGACATTTTCTGGGCTGGAGAGTTCAAGGGATGTGGGCATTACAGAAGATCAGTTTGCAGATCAACGTCCTGAAGATGTGAGCAGTCCTTCAAGCATTGCAAGACCTGCACAGCTTTCTCCCTCTTGGGACTATTGTGATACAAATGGACAATATGTCGGTTGTGTGACACATCAACATGCAAGTAGGAACCATGTCTTACCCCCTGTGTTGAGAAGCAATGAGAGTGGGGCAATTGGCGATCTCTACCAACCACTTTCTAATTGCACTGTGCTTTCCGGGGGAGTGCAACATTTTGGCAGACAGGCTGAGCAAAAGTCTTGCTGATGCCTCATGAGTGGTCTCCAAAACAATTGGTGGCAAACATGATCTTTCATAAATGGGGTCAGCCCTGCTGTGATCTCTTTGCATTCTTCTCACAACAAATGCAGCAGGTTCTTTGCCCTTATCCCTCCTCAGGGACAGTCCCCATGAGATGCTCTAATCCATGCTTGGCTCTCTGGTTTACTTTACACATTCCCACCTCTACATCTAATTCCCAGGTTTCTTCAGAAAGCACACGGTTTGAAGAGCAGGATTATCCTCATTGCTCATTTCTGGCCTTAGCAAGTCTGGTTCACCTTCCTTTGGTCTCCTCTCGTCTTCGTCCATGGACATTGGAACCAGTTCTGGATCTGCTGCCCCATCCTTCAGGGCAGACTCCCCCAGGCCTGAAACTAACCGTATGGTTTTTGCAATTCTGATGATGGCTAGACATTCCAGGCTTTCTTCCACCATCCAAAAGATTTTGAGTTCATCCCACAAACCGTCCACTAGGAAAGTTTTTATAAAAGTAAATGGAAGATATTCTTCATATGAGCGCAACAGAAGCAGTTGGATCCCTTTACTGCTCCAATTCCTGCGGTTTTAGACTTCCTTACTGACATCTTTCAGAGGTGGGCAACCTTTCCACTGCAAAAGTGCAACTGGCGGCCATTTCAGATCACATCAAGGAAAATTTTTTTATTGCTGGCTTTTTCAAAGTTGTTCAAAGCTTTTCTTAAGAGGTACGTTTCTGCTTTGCCCTCTTCTTAAGGATCACATTTCTCCTTGGGATCGGATCCATCCTTAGAACCTTCGGCCAACGTTGATTTGAAATTCCTGTCTTGGAAAACTGCCTTCTTGGTGGCCATCACATCTACTAGAAGGGTTTCTGAGTTACAAGCCATCTGTTCTAAAACTCCTTATTTGATTTCCCATAAGGACATAGTCACTTTATGTACCAACTCTTCCTTTCTACCTAAAGTTGCTACAGAGAGCAATATTAACCAGTCCATCAAGCTGCCAGTCTTAACGAGTGATAATATGTCCTTCATATATTAAATGTTCATAGTCTACTACATTTCTGCCTGGACAGAACAAAATCGTTCAGGAAGCTTGACCAGTTGTTCGTATCCTTTGCCAATTTTAGAAGGGGAAAACCAGTTTCTAAGACCCTGTTAGCCAAATGATTAATAAATTGCATCGCCTTTGTGTATGCATCTAAGGGTATATCTTTGCTCACACAAGTCAAAGTGCGTTCTACCAGATCCATGTCAACTTCTAGAGTCTCTATGATACTTTTGCAGCAGCTTCATGGTCATTCACTCATACCTTTTGTGTCCCACTACAAGCTAGATATTACTTCCAGAAATAGAGCTGCCTTTGGTTCTGCATTGCTCCAGAATATCCTTCCATGAGGGCCACCTAATGTTGTAGCTGAATGAAAATGGACAACATCAGATAAAGAAAGTTATGTACTTAGCATAATGTTTCATCTGTCTTGTCCATTTTCATTCTTCCTCAACCTTCCCACCCTCCTTCCCCCTGCCAGTAGCTGTAAAAGACCTAGCAGTTAATGCTTTGAGGAACCATTGTTTCTGTTTGAGCTCCTGTATCTTGTTCCATCTCTTGTGGTTACCTAATTGTACCTATACTTATGCAATATGTTAGAGTGAACAAGATCTGAGGTAATTAAGGGAAATAAGGCATGGGTAGGGGAGGAGCTTGAGCTTTGGAGCCTAAGCTTTGCTAAGTGGCCACGTTGAATCTGAGACCCACAGGTTGAGGAAGAATGAAAATTGACAGCACAGATGGAACGTTATGATGAGTACATAACTTCTTTTTACATTTATACATTCAAAGGTTTTACCTCATTAGACCTTACTAAAGGGAGACCCCACATGCAACTTAGTGGATTGTACAGGAAGCCATTATGTATAAAAATTGTTTTGTCATTTCAGTAAGAAGATACAACTTACACCACCAGCTATGTAGTCTTGGGATACCGGTAACCTCCACCAATTAAAACGAAAATACAGGCAGCACACTTTGACCATAAAATCCACTGTTTATTGTAAAACACGATACAGCCATAAAATCAAAAAATTGTTGAGCGCTTTCACCCGTTCAAATTACAGGCTTCATCAGAACTGAATTACATCCTTAGTTAAAACCTCTACGGCTCCTGGTTTAAATGATAGTATCTCAATTAAACCCTTGCTTATGTAAGGATTTTTAATATTCATTTTACAGCATTTATTTTTGGCATAACATATTTTTTAATAACATTTTTTTAGACAATTTTTTAAATGGTATGCATTTTTTAATGGTATGTATTTTTTTATTAGCAATGTATTTATCAGTATTTCTACTATATGAAAATACATTTAGATATATAGTACGTTAATGTAGTTATATTTTTGGTGTAGTATGGCTTTAAATTTGTGTGTACTGTTTGGCGCCAAAAATTTAATTTAAACTGGGTTTTAACTAAGGACGTAATTCAGTTCTGATTAAGCCTGTAATTTGAATGGGTGAAAGCGCTCAGCAATTTTTTGATTTTTATGGCTGTATCGTGTTTTACAATAAACAGTGGATTTTATGGTCTAAGTGTGCTGCCTGTATTTTCATTTTAATTGGTGGAGGTTACCAGTATCCCAAGACTACATAGCTGGTGGCGTAAGCTGTATCTTGTTTCATTTGGTTATTTGGTTGCTGCGAACGCCTCTTTTGATTTTAATCATTTCAGTAAGAGGTTGAGAGTATTCTGCTTAAGGAGAGCATTTGGAGAGTATTGTATGGTGAACACAAAGTCTTAACCCGGTGATGAGCATGTGCAGGACCAGGAACTGGTTAAGATGTAGATACCATAGGAACTACTCATGCAGGGATTTATAGATGAGTGGTATAAGATATGTGTAAAGGCAGATGTGGTCAGACCAAGTACAGGGAGAAAATTGGGAGGTGGCCCTGGATTTTCTGCTCTGTTATCTTAAAGGTCTCTTGACTGCAAGTATGTGATAAGGTAGCAGCACTTTAGGATTTTCGCTCCAAAAGCATTTTTTGCATTCCTCTGCTTTTAGCTGAGACTTTTCCTAATGTTCATAACATTTGAACAACAAATGATTAGGCTTCCAACCATACGAAGTGTAGCCTTCCTGGGAAGGTGGAAATAAGTATAACGCTAGATGGTCCTCCTGGTGTTTGGCAGTGAGTGTGTTTTACCTAGGGTGTGGAACACTAAAGGTTTGGTTTAGAAACCCTGTTTTAGCTGCTGTTTGGTCACAGACCTGGGGGTCATGACCTGTAATTGAGCTCAGTTATCCTTTTTTATGACAGAATTTTCCAGTGGGCAGAGCACCAGGAGAAACCAACTCAATGCACTGGCCCCACAGAGTAACCCATATGGGCCACAACCCAAATCACAAAAGCCACAGGGAAACCTGAACCAAAACCAACCCAACAAACAACAAAGATTGGAGGACCACCCAGACTCCCAGGAGGACACAACAGCTCACCACCAGACCACCAACGAGACTCCTTTAACATCTAAAGACCCTTACAACTACAAAATGAGAACAACTATGACTCCCCTTCCACAAAGGACTTGTACCAGAGAACGCTGGCAGCCACCTTCACTTGGAATCTCCGAAACTACAACCACAACAGGAGAACCTGGAAAGGCAAAAGGGACTTGACACATCTATTGCAACCACCAGAACCAACAGGTCAGAGGAGGAGAAACAAAAGGACAAGCCCCCAGAGGTCTGGAACCACTCCACCAAACCATTAATGGAGGCTGAGAAAGGAGTACTACTCAGGGGACTCACTTTTGTTCCCTCTAAAAGTGCCAACTTAACCCATACCAGAGTAGACCTACGTCTTTTCATGAGAAAACTACAGCTAAAACTGTTCTTCCACTAAAATGGATCGGACAAAAAACAAACCTTCACCTTGTAGTTTGCTAATTGGAATAAACCAAGTAATTTTTGCCCTACGCCCAATCCGGTTATCACCGCCTTCAAAGACAAATGCGAGTCTGACTTGAGGGAAACTAATACATAAACCTCCAAAGAAGAAGATCGACAACATAACAAAAGCTGAGATGGAGGCACTCAGGAACCTCCGCATGGACAAAAGCAGGAGGGTCATGAAGGCAGATAAGGGAGGCGGCATGCTCATCACTGACACTGCAACCTATAGTGAGAGGATCACGACCATGCTTCAAAATCAACAATTTTATGAACACAGCAGCATCAAAAAGGCCACAGGATCATAGAAGGAACTCACCATGGAATTGGAGGATCTACACCACGAAGGGCTAATCAGCGAAAAAGTGATGGAATTTCTTGCGTCAGTTTCCCCATATTACCACAGTTTTTTGGCATCCCCAAGCCACACAAGAATCTTCTTGACCCCCCCCCCCCACAGACCAGTAATTGTAGCAGGGGTCTGTAACAGAACCGATAGCCATCTAGTTGGACTTTACCCTAAAACCTCTAGCTGAAAACAACAGATCCTATATCCTGGACTCAATGGACTTGCTTTCAAAAATCAAAGAAATCCCACTAACAGAAGAATCCTACCTAGTGATGATAGATGTGGAAGCCCTATACTCTGTGCTCTCCCACAAATATTTTATCTTGGTGGTGGTAGAGGCATACAATCGGACTGTGCGGCCATACCGGGAGAAACTGAAAAATACAGTAGGCTACTTTTCGTGGTCCTAAACAACAACTTCTTTAGATTCAGCAATGATGTCTACAGACAACAGGGCATAGCCATAGCACCCAGCCTTGCCAGTATGGCTTTACGTAAGTGGGAAATTGACTTTATTTACAACTCCCCCTTCTACACTGAAATGGGCTGCTACTTACACTTCATTGATGCCGTTTTTCTGGTCTGGAATGGAAGTGCAGAGAGGATGAATGACTTTTTCAACTACTTCAACTCCACAACCAGATTCCTCATATTCACCATGAAGACCAGCAGGAAAGAAATGGAATTTCTGGAACTTCTCCTGATTTAAAGATCAAGAGAAAAATTCCATCACCCATGATCTCTACTGTAAACCCACTAGAGTGAACTTCCTGCATGCCAAGAACATGTACCTGTTCTAGATCAAGAAAAATGTCAAGTCACAAGGCCTGAGGATAGCTCAAATTACAAAAGAAATGGATCGCTTTCTGCACAGCATTCAAAAGCTAGAAAAAGACTTCCTAACCAGGGGATGGTCGTCTCCTACACCAGATCCTGGACCCTAACCAGGGGATGGTCGTCTCCTACACCAGATCCTGGACCCTACCCAGGGGATGGTAGTCTCCTGCACCAGATCCTGGACCCTAACCAAGGGATGGTCGTCTCCTACACCAGATCCTGGACCCTAACCAGGGGATGGTTGTCTCCTACACCAGATCCTGGACCCTATCTTACAAGATAGGAAAAATAACCCCTACGGGATCCACCAAAGTATGAGGAACCAGAGAACCACAAATGACGGGTACAAGTTAAACTTTACACTCCAGTTTTCCATGGACTACAAAGAAATACAAAACATCATCAGGGAAAATTGGCAAATCATAAAAAGCAACAGGGCTTTTGGGCACATTTTAACTAACAGCCCTGGCTTCACGATCAAAAGAGGCACCAACATCAGAGACTACTTAGAAAGGATCCCACCACCTCAGAACACCCTGGTAGGCACTTGTCCGTGTAGCAATCCACCCTGCCATTACTGTCGCTACATGAGCAGCAAGGATCACTTCTTCTGCCCCAACAACCAAAAAATTTACCAGGCCAAATCTGCTATGAACTGTTCCATGGAAGGGGTAGTATACCAAGCCAAATGTTCCAAATGTAGTGCATTTTATGTGGGTAAGACCATAAACTTACTCAAAACCAGGATAGCAAAGTACCTCTTTGATGTGAGACACTACAACAGGACCAATCCCCTAGCGATGTATGCCATCAAAAAGCAAGGCCACAACTTGTTCCATTTCCATGTAATGAAACACCTGACAAAGACAGTACTAGCAGGGGATTACAATGCCATGGTGGAAATAAAGGAACTCGGGTGGCAAGCTGAACTGCAAGCAAGAAGGACACCAGGCCTCAACACCACTGAATCCCTTCTACCAGTTCTCAACCTAAGAAAACTGAACCACCTGAACTACGGATGAGGCATAAAGGATTACTGGACACACTCCCACAGGGATACTACACCCACCTCCACGATATGGAACTCTATAATTCAGAATGTTTGTAGTGATTCTTTTTCAGTTAAGTTGGTTCTCTTTTTTACATTTTTAAACATATCTGTAATTTTGTAGTGATTTTTTTCAGTTAAGTTGGTTCTCTTTTTTACATTTTTACATTTTTAAACATATCTGTAATTCTGTATGAGCTATAGAGGTTTTAATATACATGCAATAATTTTGCAGTATCTCAACTCATTTGATAGTTTCATAACTGTGTTTTTTTATTTGAATTAATTATTTTATTTGAATTAATTTTTAGTCTGTATTAGATTAGCCTTTCTAAGACCCTTAAAGGTTTGACACTTGCCTAGATCTAAGTATTCCCTTTACTTCCTTATCACATGTTATTCGTATACAATATACCCGGATTTTCACAGTTTATCAACCTGTGCCATACACCTGGTATTTCATTTAGAAAATCTAGCTCTAATTCCTTTCTAGTCCTAGATAAGTACCACAATGTTAGTCTCCCATCCCCGAGTACCCCCGTGCTAGTGGGTTAACAAACCCCAGTTAACACCCTTAGCATTTCTTCAGCTCATTAGCATCAGTTATTAGCCTTTCCCCACTTAAAACCACATGGCCTCCATCTCCAGGCAGCTCTTCCACTACCTGTACATCTTTCTGTTTCCCCTGGTTCAAGCTTACATTATTTTTTATAAGCCTTAACATTTTCTTTTGTTTTTTTTCCCATAGTCTTTTCCAAAATATCCACTTAGTTAAACCATCACCACCCCACATCTATGCTATTTTCTTTGTTTAATATTAGTGCTGTACTTAGATTTCCCCTTTTTTTTTCTGGCTAATAGGGTCCATCAGGTCGCAATGTATAGAACCCCCTTTAATTTTTTCTGATACCAGCCCTTGGCCCCATATTTGCCGCCTGACTGCCAACACCCACACACCACTTTAGCCCTAAGCCCCCATTACATTGCTATATTTCCCCTATACATAGAGTGGATCTCAGGTTTCACTTCACCGGCTAAATTTGTTCCTGTAACACCATCTGACAACAGTCCACTTCCACCCCTACGCAGCTTGACTGTAAATACCCACAGACTGCTTTTCAACATCCCCCCACAGCCTCATCTTATGTCTCCCCAAGCCCATACACTCCAGGACCGCCGGTAAATTCTTTCCCGCTCCCCTCCCACAGGTACACTCCTCAGTAATTTGTTAATGTATCCTTCGGCTCCCCACGAACCCACCTTAAAGTAGGCAATACACACCTTTCTCCCCTAAGAGATATAATAAAGGCCAAACCTGGCGACACATTTAAGAAGTAAGAGATGACCATGTACCCATTGGGCACTGTCCCTGAAGCATAATTTCTCCAGTCAGCCTCCCCCGTTTTCTACAGGAGATACGCCTCCTACATGCTCCCCTTCACATAGGCCACATGGTTCCACACCACAATAACAGAGGATTGGTCTTTATCATTAATCCCCCCATGTTTTTCATGGCTTGAGCAAAATAAACGACTACAAGCTCCACACAAACAACGTGCACACCATTCTGCCCTAAAAGTGCCATGTGGCTCCAGATCACAATAACCGTGGATTGGTTTTTATCTTTAATTACCCCCATGTTTTTTTCATGGCTTAAGCAAACTAAGGGGCTACAAGCTCCATGCAACCAATGTGCACACCATTTTTTCCTTTATATTAGTCCTTATTTGGTCTTTCTGCCTTTTCTTTTTGTAGTTCCTCCCCTTTATTTTATTGGAAGAAGTAACATATTCACTAAAAAAAAAAAAAAAAATGTTTTTAACTCTCCTTATAACGACAAACTAAATGCGCCTAAGCTATTTTCCTCCATGTGTCACAGAATAATGCCTACTTGAAGACTGCCTCGAAAGTGCTCACTGTAAACTTCAGTGCACCCTTCCTAGAGGGCTCATAACTCCTAAGCACCACCAAAATGATTATACCAAACTAAAAAAACCCCAAGAAGACTTGCGCATTTGGTCATGATAGCAATAAATATATTTGGAGCTAAATCCGATGATAAATATATACTCTTAAAAATAACATTTTTTAGCGAGAAGGATGAAGTTATTCTTGATGTTTTGTAACCATAAGGTTTATGCAAATAGCAGGATCTTGATGCTCAACTATAATTGATTACTGTAACAACACTGGTGTAATATGAATGGACCATACTTCCCAAAAAAACGGTCCCTGATTGGTCCAGTAAAGGCAATGCCCTCTGACCACACCCCCAAGGGTTCATTGGCCACCCAAATTATCCTGGCCCACTCTCTCTTTTAGATAAAAAGAGCTCATCAAGCTGATAAATTCACTGAACAGCACTTGGAGAGCATCGTTGTATATACCGTACAGGACTGAAAATAAAGATTCATGGAAAAATATTGTTGTCTCCAGTGTCTTTTTCCTTCAGCAGCTACCTTTGTATAGTTAACATTTAACTATATAACGTTCAAACTTTTACTTGGTTCCTTCAAAGCCTAAGTCTCACCTCCGTGAGTCACATTAACAAGGACTGAGCTCACCATTAGAGGCAGCTTTAATCTCCACCTAATCACCGGTGGATAGAAGTTTTGTTGAGCTAGTCCTTATAAGGGCTGTTCAAAACAGGTTCCAGAGCAAACCAATTATTAAGTCCTTTTAAGGACTGAGCCCTGTTTATTAGCTCAAAGGAGAACCGTCCTTATTAGGACCATCATCAACAGGCTACAGAACAAACCAACAAAGTCCTTTTAAGGACTGCACCTTACTTGTATCCTGTTTTCATCTAAACCAAAGTCTGTAACTAAAAAATCAAAAAGGACTGTTGGCAACTTTTTCTTTCAAAAGGATAACTGAGCTCAGTTACAGGTCTTGACCCCCAGGTCTATGACCAAACAGTGGCTAAAACAGGGTTTCTGAACCAAAACTTTAGTGTTCCACCGTCCAGGTAGAACACATCTCCAAACACCAGTAGGACCGTCTAGTGTTATACTTTAATGTTCATAACATTTGACGTAAATGTTTAAACCTAGAATCTTAGAAGTCTTGGGACAGCTTTTTCTTTGATTGGTAAACTGGAAAACAACAACTGTATATACTGATCAGGAAGAAAGTTACCACAACAGACAAGGGACAGCTGTAACAAGAATGAATATGCTGCTGTTCTCCAATAAAACTTCCAGGCCCATAAACGCTCCAAACAAGTTTATTGAGTAAAACCACAACCATGTAAAAACGTCGACCTAGGTTTAACTTCATCAGAACACCACAAATTGCCTCCAAAACTCTTAAATATTGTGCATAAACCTACTTAATGAGCCTGTTAACCAATGAGATGCATGTGAAACAATTTAAAATCTTAAAGCAGCAATGCAACTAAGTTGAAGTGTATGTTAATGCCCAAAACCATTGACCCCTCTGGTAATAAAAATACTTGATATTAACCACTAAATATTTGCTAATATAAATAGTACATGTAAAAATAATATATATAGGTGATTACCTAAACACACTAAAATACAATTAAAACCAACCTATTTATAAAAAACTGTTGCAAAATTTTTTGTGTATGAAACGTATTTAGTTGTAGAATATGATGTTAAGTTGATGTTATTAATTTAAATCTAAGAATAACCATTGTATTTAAATATTATTATGAAAAATGATATGTGCATAAGTAGAACAATATAATATATATAATATTAAATTATTATAAATACAAGGGGAACAAAAAAACCTAAAAACATGTAGCATCTGTATACCAATAAATAAATAACTATTTAAGTGTCAAATATATGTATATGTATGGGTAAATAAATAATTAACTAGTGACTACACATTGTGTTATACATATAATAACGTGTAAATGTATACACCAAATGTGTGTATATGTAACCCTAAATTAATGCATGTATACCATATACACATATATACACACTATGTTGTACATAATGTTTGTTCTATATATAAAAAACTAACACTAGAACACGTATTAAAAATTGTATATATAACAAATGCCCTAATGTCTTAACATAACCAACAATCATATAAAATAATTTCATAATAAGATAAAATGCATATAATGTACCACGGGATAGTTTACATAAACCAACAACAAAAACACAACAAATGTAATAAAGTGCCAGAGCCATGCTAACTGCCCTTGATGTTATTCAACCATAAAATTGGCTTAATACTTATATATTCATTTAATCCAGGATGTTGGTTAGCATTGAGTAATATCTGCATCCTCAATTCTGACAAGTCTAAATTATATTTAGTAAACTTGCCTTGTATATCTAACTTCTGGTGTGTAACACCAAAAAATCTAAAAGAATGGCTTTCAAATTGATTTATATGTCTGGCCAGGGCACTTGTTAATTTATTATTTCTAATATCCAGTAGATGTTCTTTAACCCTGTCTCTAAAATGTCTACAAGTTTTGCCAACATAAAACCCTTCACACTGTTGACAAACAGCAATATAAACAACATTTTTAGTGTAACAATTTATATGATGGTTAATTCTAATGTTATGTTTATTCACAGTCACCACTCCATCAGTATTAATTAAATACTTACAAGTTGAACATCTACCGCATTTAAAACTCCCCATAGGTTTTTGTGAAGTGTTATGAATATTAGTATTCAAACTTTCAAATAAATCTTTGAATGAAGTGTCCTTTCTAAAAACATGTTTAACACTACCCACGAACATTCCCTCAAGCGATTTGTCTGTGCTTATAAATTTCCAATTCTTGTTAATAATATTTATAATGCTTGAGGAAATGCCGTTATATGTAGTTATATACAATGGGATGTTGTTACAAATAAATTTCCCAACATCCACCACTTGACTAAGGTGGTTTCCACTGGGAATCATCATATTGCTGTGTAAAATTGCCTTGTATATGCCATTGTTTCTCTTATGTTTAACTTCTTTAGCTATATTGCTACAAAAATCCTGTGGATATCCCCTGTTTAAAAATAGACTAATAATAAATTGAATTTCATGATCAAAGTCCACATCCTCACTGACCATTCTTGCTGCCCTCACCATCTGGCCTTTAACCACCGCTTTTTTCTGATGGTGAGGGTGCCAACTATCAAAATGTAGGTACGAATTTGAGAATGTGGACTTCCTATAAATATTAGACACAAGCTTCTTCTTAACATTGTCAAAAGTTAAATTGATGTCCAAATAACTAATACTTTTCTTACTAACAACATGTGTGAATTTTAAAAAGGATATACTGTTATTAAGATATTCTAAAAAGCATTTTAAAACTGCATGTTCTCCATTCCAAATGATAAATAAATCGTCTAAAAATCTCCCATAAAATTTAATATATTTAAAATATTCTGAATTAAATACATAATTCAATTCCCAATATGTTAAAACAAAATTAGCAAAACCCGGAGCACACGCTGCTCCCATGGCAATACCACTGACCTGTTTGTAATATGCCCCATCAAAAAATATAAAATTGTTTTTAAGTACAATCCCCATTAATTTAACTATAACGTTAATTTTGTTCTGGTCGTAAATATTAGTATAATATAGTTGTTCTTCCAACCATTCCAATCCTTTATCGTGGGGTATAACAGTGTACAAATTACATACATCCAACGTAATAAAAGTATCCTTATCTTCAAATGTTATATTATTAATTTTACCCAAAAAGTCCCAAGAGTCCCTCAGAATGTGTGAAAAGGATGCAATGCCTGGTTTGAGATGGTAATCTAAAAATTGACTAATAAAATGTGTCTTGCGTCCACTATTGGTCTAAAGTGTAAATTGTCCAGACCCTTGTGTATTTTGGGAATGCCAAAAATACCACTAATGACAGGAAAATCATTTTGCAAAAAACGCCATTCATGTTCGTCCACTTCTCCCTGAAATAACATATCGAAAAGTGTAGTGTCAATCCTCTTATGTGCTATGTTGATCTCATTTCTACTAATTTCACTGTATGTGTTTTCTACCAACATGGCATTCATATAAGAAATGTAGTCATTATTATCTACTATTACTATGCCACTGCCCTTGTCGGGTTTCATAATTCTAATGTTCTCAGTGGACAAAATTCTGTGGAGAGTGACCTCTTCTTGTTTCGTTAAATTGCTAGTATTATTAACATCCTTACTATAATGGATGAAAGCCTCTCTTATGTCATTCTCAGTCACTTTTTCAAACAATCCTATCTTGTCGTGCATAGGTGGATTATAAGTGCTGGGTTTGGATAGTCTATTACTACCATTCTCAATAATACCCCAAGAGTTGCTCTGGTACAATATTTTTAAATTTAACTTTCGGGTAAATAATTTCAGGTCTATAATACTATTGACAAGATTACCTCTTTTTTTCGGTACAAAACTAAAACCCTTTGAAAACAATTCTACACAATCTCTGTCGAAGGACTTGTTACTATAATTATATAATTTAAAATCACCCTTATTGTTCTCAACAATATTGGGATTAAAAAATAAATTGCAGTCCCTTTGTCTATTTGTTTCCCCGTTCATATTCAACTGTGTACACACATCAACATCAACTAATACATCAATATTATAATTAAAGCGTGTATCAACTTTATGTACATCCACTGTTTCAACTGGGTGCACTTGCTCAATACAGTCATGAATTGTCAAGTCATTCAATGACTCACTCAGGTCAATAACACTGGATTGTGTATTGACGTCAAACAAGTCTGTCATGTGTTGGTCAGTGTCTAAATTAATTTGAATTGTACTATCAATACTTTCCCGTTGCATTTCACATGTGTTCAAGATCAAATCACTACCATAATCCGGTATGGTTGCATCCGCGGGTGCGGACGAAACATCACCCGTATTATTTAACACTTCAGCGTTGTTGCAAATAGTACCAAAAATCTCCTGCTGTGTGTTGGTACCATATGCTGAGGTATCAAGTGTGGTATTACCTCTGTCCATATAAACAATGTTAAATAAAGAATGTTTAATATCGCAGTCCACCCTTCCCACTAAACTGTTCAATGCATTCACTGTATTAATTGAACAACCATTTTCAGTTCCAATGTGATTTGAACCGGTCCACTGTATAGTATCCGACAACGAAATAACATCATTATCTATAATGATAGAACTTGTAGTTGTTTTCACAGACATCGTTCCAAGATCAGAATTAGAAAAGAAGGAAGGAAAACGCTTACCCAGTACCTCAATGTCCTGGACGCCATCGGCTACTTGTGCACCCCCCACGCATTTTTTGATTGAAAGTTAACTTTCCTGGTTTTATCGTATTCCCTCCTCGGTCGTGTTGCCGCATACTCATACTCCTCCTCCTCGTCATCGTGGTGTTGCTCCATAAGTCTTTTAGATCTCCTGGGCCCTTCACCCTCTCTAGGGCTGCCATAATGCCGTGCCCCACGCGTTTCTGATCGTAAAGGGGAAGTGATGTCATCTAAGGCATCCATACGATTGTTGCCCTCTTCCGGTCTCCCTTCTCTGAGATTATGTTTTGTGGGCTTGGATTTGGGATATACCAAACCCGTTGAGTAGACTCTCAAGTCCCTTTTAATTTTTTGCTGTTTCTTGTCGTAAATAACGTTACAACTGTAATCAACCTCTTTAATAATGTTAGTATAGTTTGTATAATATTGATCGAATAATAAATCTTGGCTGATAGAGTTGTTTAACCGATCCAATTCGGAAATAAGCATATCTATTTTCTTTTCATTGTATGCAATCATTATCTCCATGAGTGCTATACCCGTTTTATTAAATAAATCATGTAGCTCCTTAAGCATTTCAGGCTCATGTTCACTTCCGTTAGGATATCGCCACAGCCTTAACCCTTTGGGAACCAACCCCAACTCAATGTTTTTACGTAAATATCCGTTCTCCATTTGCGTTCTTTTCAATTTGAACATCTTCACTTCAAAAACACGTAGCCAATCACGCATATTGCCTTCCTCTCGATTGTTCTCACTATTCATGGATAAAGGTTTAGTATTAAAAGAATATTGATTAGACTTCCATGAATCACTGCTTACCGCCTCAGGTTGCACAATAACTCTTTTGGCGTGAAAAACTTGACCACAAGGTATACTGTCAGTGCCAGATTTTTCTTTGATTGTCCTGAGCAATAGTTTAAGAAATGTCTCGTCTTGATGATTCAAGCTGTTTTGGAGAGAGAGAAATGACATTAGACTTTTAATCTGTATTACTTGGGATCTGCAGTTGTCAACAGATGGGGGATAATCATAATTGCAGTTTACTAGACTTCTTGAGATAACTGCTAAAGAAAGCTATAACAAGGCAATGAAAGTAATTTATTTCCCCTATAGTAAAAGTAGTTAAATGTTGAAGGAAGTAAGTGATTCAGAGAAAGGAGGGTGATGGATAAACTTAGACCATGACACACAGCTGAAGTGCTGCCATGGCATGTAATTTTGGAAAAAGAAAGCTAGTGATCTGACTTCCAGTGGGGACATTGGGGATTGGATAGTGGAGAGCTCTAGGTGATTGATTGTGGGAAGGCGGTTAATGGCTTAGTAGCTAATGGTTGTATTGAGTTAGGTACATAGCATGATTTGAGTAAGTAAATTTAAAGTAATCTTGAAGTGTTATGATATTTCTATTTATTTTAACTTTTTATGATACTGCAATCCCATAATTCTTTTCTAATGATGTCATATAAATATCTGAATTAATAAAGTCTCAATTATTAATATATTGGGTCTATGATTATAAGGTCAGTGTTTGTTTGAACTGTCAATAAAATATAGTTTTATGAAAAAAATACAAAAGGAATTTTAACAGATTAAGGAAGATATAATTACTTAAGATGTAATGCCCTCATTGGGGAGGTCTGTAAAAAAAAAAAAAAAAAAAAAAAAAAAAACCTTACAAACTGTTCTGGATACTAACTTCCTTTCTTAGTTGTGTTTGCTTGATTCTTTGTTTTTAGTGTAGCTTTTCTGGTTACATACGGTTATTTTAGTGCTGGTAAATTTACTGCTGTCAATGTTAATGGAATTTTGCAGAAATGTGTATATATTCCTCTCCTCAATCAGAAAGAGGAACCTGTCTGCAGTGTGTCTAATAAGAGCTGTTATACTGCTACATTAGCTTGGTAGTAACAGAATTTGCAAAAACAACTTTTTAGCAATAGTGATTTTATTTAAATACAACATTGTACTAGTACGAAATTAAAAATATTATATAATACAGAAAGGAAATAAAGGTAACATATATTCTATAACACCAGAACATTAACAGCACTCAAATGTTTATCAGTGATGACCCCAAGTAAAATGAACATCCTTGTAGGATATTCCCGGTAAAGCAGGAACATGTTGCATTAATCTTTAAAGTCCCTTCTGTTCTCTCTGCTTATTAACTGCTTGCAATTTAACTTGGACAACTTTGCACATAGAAGCCAGTGATGCCACATCCTTAACTTCAGTTCAAATAATGTATAACTTGGATGTAACCATAATTCTGTCCCTCTCCAATGCATTTCCAACATTTGTTCTTGTCCTTTTAACAATTCTCTCTTTGCAAACTGATGAGAGAATTTTCCAGTTGACACACAATCTTGAAAAGATAATTGCCACTGCAGGAGCCACATTATGTTCTGTCAGCTTATTTTAGAAGTGTTTTATTCCACTGGGGATGCATGAGAAGTGCCTGTATATCAGTTTCCCACTTCATTTGTTACTTATACCTTCTGCTCTTTGTTTTATTCAGTGTCCGTATAATTCTGACAGAAACCACTTTTTCAGTGTGTATTCTTAACTGTATTTTCTAAAATTCCACTCCACTTGTTCTGTTCACCTTCCACTCTTTTTTTAGAAGGTTTCTTCCCATAATATGTTGAGTGCATTTACAGCTATTGCCAGAATTGTTTTTGTGTTCCTGGTTTTTGTTAACATCCTAGAATAGAAATGAGCCTTTTTACCTTTTACCAAATCACACCAAAAAACATGGCGATGGTCAGTATACTTTTGTGAATAAGTCATTTTTCTGCTTAAAATGTGCAAATTCCCATATTCTGCTCCAATAACTTAAGGTTTGATCATCCTTTTGCACCCAAAATATCTGCTTATATATGCCTTTCAATCCTTCATGCGTAGAATTTGCAAATGTTGCAGTGATGTATAGCTACAATCTAGGTTGACAAGTAAATTCTATCTAGTCAGTAAGCTGGTTCTACCAGAAGAGTTATATATTATTTTATCCCTGCTAGTCACCCCCCTATACCAAACCCTTCCCTAAATTTGGTAAGGCAGAAATTATACCAGCCCTACTTCACCTAAACAAGCATAAACTCATGTTTATCCTCTTCCCTCTATATCCCCCTAGTGATAATGTTTCATCCCTTGAAGACATTCTCTCCTGGATCTCCTCTAACATCACTCATTAAACAATAATCCTGGGTGACGGTAACATAAATTGGACCGCAATCCAATCTCCCACTAACTCACTCAATATTAGCTTATATAACTTCACACAATTAATCATTCCTCTACCAGCCCTTTAAAGAACTCCACTACTGGAAGTACAATAGACTGGATTCTAGTATTCCATCCTCACTATGTCACAGACAGTGGTATTCTCCCAGACCCACTAGCTGACCATTTCCCTAATTTCTCCTGCCACTTCTGTGCAACTAACTCTCACCTATATTTCCTCTTGCTGCTTAAACTTCAATCCTGAAACTTTCATAAACACACTAAAAAACACCAGCTGGAACCCATTAAAAACCTTTCCCCTAGGTAATGCTCTTTCCTACTTTAACACCACTCACAAACCTACTCAACTCCCTTGCCCCCCTAAAAACTAAACACATAAAAAATAACCCTGTACCCTGGTTAACTAAAAACACTTGTTACCATGCAACTTCACGACAAAGCATGGGTGGGATACCAAAAAATAAAACCTGTATTACCTTTGCTGAATACAAAACACTATGCATTAAAGTCAGAAAAACTATTTCATTACCCTCCAAACTAACCACAATACTAATCCCAGACTATTTTGGAAAGGAATCGCATCTCTCCTTAACCCTGGAAAAACAGAAAACCCTTGTCCTAACCCAGATGCATCAGACATGGACTTAGCAACCCATTTTAACTCCTTTTTCATTGACTCTATCAACAAACTAACATTATCCTATAGCTCCTCCTCAGCCTGCTCCCTGCCCCCTAACATTCCCAAGCCCTCAACCCCCAAATTTCTCCATCAATCCCATCTCCATAGCTACCATAAAAAACTTTCTCCAAAAATTAAAACCTGGCTCCAATGCCCTTGACGAAATCCCCTCCAACTTCCTAAAAGTAGCTGCTGAAGCACTGCCCTCACTGTCACCATACTAATAAATCTGTCTATCTTAGAATGACAGGTCCCCCAACTTTGGAGGAAGGCCTTTATTATTCTCCATAAACGTGGCAATAATAATGACATCCCAAACTTTTGCCCTATCGCCATCCTATCCACTATTTCTAAGCTACTTGAAAAGTGTGTCCACCAACAACTCTTACCCTACCTCATCAATAATCAGCTTCTTACCCCCTACACAACATGGCTTTAGACTAGGTGTTAGTACCTCCACTGCCCTCCTCCTCTTCCTAGAAACAATCAACAAAGCCCGCGACTCTGGCCACTTCGTATCCACTATTTTCCTTGACCTCTCTAAGGCATTTGACACTATTTCCCACAACCTGCTTCTTACAAACTCTCTAAACTTCACCTGTCCCCTTCCTCTACCCAGTGGTTCTCAAGCTATCTCTACCCAGTGGTTCTCAAGCTATCTCACAAACAGGCAACAAGCAGTTAAATGGAAAAAAAGCTTCCTCACCCTTCCTTAATAGATCCACAGGTGTCCCCCAAGGTTCCATTCCTGGCCTCCTATTATTCAACATATTCTTAAATTATTTTTTCCAAGCCATTCCAAACTCCAGTCTTATCCAATATGCCGATGATTCTACTATAATCTGTTCCACCCTTACATCACAACTCTTGACAGTCTAACACAAGCCGCCTTCTCTTTCACTGAACAGTGGATGCTAGACAACAATCTAGCTTTTAATACAACAAAAACAAAACTTATGCTATTCAATGCCTCCAAAACCTCTTTCCTAGACAAACAATCCTTCATAATTACCAGAAAAAATAATACCCCCCTAGAACTAGTCTCTGACACAAAACTACTAGGAATTATCATCGACGATCAACTAAAATTTGACAAGCATCTACAAGCAAATATAAAAAAAATCCATAAAAAATTAGGTATGCTTTACTGTCAAGTCGCTTTCTCTCTCCCACCGGCAGGATTACATTAGCTAATGCATACCTCATCCCATCCCTTTTATATGGTGCGTCTATCCTAACCAGCCTGCAATCTTCCCTCAAAACAAAACACTCATCTTGTTAGAACAAAATATCCAAATTTGCAGCAGGTCATAGAGCCTCTTCCCACTACTTTAATTCCCTTCACCAACTAAGTTGGCTAGTGTTACCAAACCTCCTCACATATATACTCAGCTCGTCCAAGCACACAAACCCATTCGTAACCCATCTCTCTGCTTCTCCCTAGCAAATACCTTTGAAATGCATGAGCCAGATAGACTCCTAATATCCAATTCCCAAAACCTAATTAAATTGCATAAATCAACACATCCAGCTGGAAATCACCTGATGTCCTTCTCTGTTGCACGTCTCTGGAACTCTCTCCCTTCTCCCATCCGCACCACCAGCAGTCTCACCTTGTTTAAAACCTCACTGCGCTCATACCTTACTTCGCAATGGAAATGCTCTTGCTCCCATCCAACCTAATTCTGACCACACTTTCTT
Source organism: Protopterus annectens (assembly GCF_019279795.1). Taxonomy (NCBI): domain Eukaryota; kingdom Metazoa; phylum Chordata; order Ceratodontiformes; family Protopteridae; genus Protopterus; species Protopterus annectens. Next base: position 1,709,869,905 of record NC_056732.1, read on the forward strand.
ACTAACCTTCCAAACTTATTTGTTGCCGGTCACTGCTGCCTAAAGTTCTACATCCCATGTGATGTATTTGACCAACGACTAAAAAGTTACCTCATTGTAACTGCCAAAAAAACACATTACTATTTACTGAATTAACCTGATGTAATTTTGCAAATGAAAATATATTTTTTTTATTTCTGTATTATGTAACATTTCCTTGAAATGTGTGATATAGATTTCTGCTTTCTGAACTATGTATATAACATTTATGTGAAATGTGTACTATGCATTTGTGCTTTTTCTGTACTATGTATTTGCATTTTTCCGGAGCTTTTCTCCCCAGGACTCTATTGAAAATGGGCTCCTTGTAGCCCAATGGACTATCCTGGAAAACAAACTGCAAATAAATAAATTATTTGTCCTTTGACTGGGTTAGTCCCACTAGGCTAGTAGCTTCTTTTCAGGGGAGATTATATTTATATTACTAGGGGAAATTTGGCTATGACTTCAGGGAACTTCCCCTACTTTTTTTTGATAGGTGTTGGGGGATCTTTTGCATCACCTGAGCTACCACCAACTCAAGCAGACGGGATTTCAGTTTCACATCTAATGTTTAGTTAGGCATGCCATGGCTCAAAAGTATTTGGTTTAAGTTCCCAGAAGATGAGTCAAAGAGAATAAAACTGGTCACCATCAGGTGTTGGAGCATAATTCCTGCAAATATATGCAGTCAGTAAGTGTCCCTAATGCCATAATGTTTAAGTTTTTAAAACGGACACTATTATCTGTTGCAGTTAGAAACTTTATCTTGCTATAGAGAAATGAACAGGGTATCAGTGAGTGTACAGTGTATGCTGAGTAGATTGTTACCCCTTTTAAAATGAAATTTGGAAATGTGAAAGCAAGTTACTGATTTAAAACACTGTATAGAGTTAGATACATCTGCTGAGTAGCCTTGCTGTAACTCTAACTCAGATGTATTTATTATTAGTAGGCCATTTATCAGTGTGTTTATATATGAGTCTGCTTTGGAATTTTGATAAATTAACTTACTGATACTGGACATATGGACTTTGGAGGGTCCTTTTTGCTGACTGTAGTAAGTGGTACTGCCATTGTGGAATTTGTTTTTTGGGGTGTGCTAAAACATATATTGTGTGATAATATTTTAATTAAGATAGTAAAGCGTCTTTTTTTGGCATACTGACAGTAACGTGGTCAACACCATCATACTTTCTATTGCAAATCCAGTGGGTTAGGTATCTGTGCCTGTAAAATATTAACACAGATGTCAAAATCAACTTGGGTAAAACAACTCTTACCATAATTAACATCAGTGGTATTGAATGTAGCATTAAACTGCCTTATACACTTTGTCCCTGACAGCATAACAATTTTTGGGACTATATCCCACTATAGTTAAAAATAATGAGACTGTGACTACAAAAACATTGACTATTACTGACTCAACATCGATAAATAGTGCCATAAATATTAATTCTATTAAGAGAGGCTTGGAAAAATATCACAGAATCCAGCTATAGTGATCGTAATGTTTTAGATATTATACTAACAAAACTTGGTGCCATCTGTAATAACAGAGGCCCATCTTTAGCTTAAGAATAGACTTTGCTAGTAGAAACAGTGATGAAATAATTGAAGTATTGATGACTGTAAGACTGAGATACAGTCTCAGTCTTTTTAGGGTACTGTAAGTGAGTTCTTTGATGTAAAAATGCATTGGTAGGACACAAATGTACAGGTAATCCAACATGAGAAACTTCAGTGAGGTTATAACACAAAAAGATGTACTGCAGAGCTTTCAGTAATTACCACAGTTAAAAAAGATAAGTACAGAAATTGCTTGCTTTGCTTCTTAAATATTGTATATCCAGCTATGAACTCTTGTTTTGTCTGAATGGAAGAAAACTGTAATAAGTTATTTAACTGCAACAGTAAATTGAAAGGAGGAAATTGTGAATGTAGCATGTTACTCATAATTTAATAATTACTTGGCCACATGACATAGCAACTTTTCCTGAAAGCATATTTGCTAACTTCAGAATAAGCAAAGAAATGTCAGTGCTAGAGATAAAACGGAAAACATCCCTCGTGTAACTACAGGCATAACTGCTGCACAAATTTGTTTGTGTCTTTCGGCTTTTTCCCGGTTAGGGATCGCCACAGCGGAACTCCAGTCCACTAATGATTGGCAGTAGAGTTTTATGTGCTGGCTTGCTGGGCCTAACACACAACCTTCAAAAGGAACGCCCATTCACGCATGTCGCCACACAGAAGACGCTCTAACTGAGGATCGAACAGGCAACGTCTAACTGTGAGGCGACAACGCTACCGCAGCACCACCACCGCAGTATAACTGCTGCACAAATGATTAAAAACTTGTATTCCATCATACTAGATAACACACCTGGTGTTTTCGTACACAAACTCAAGGAAAACTTTACTATCAGTCTTAAGTAAAATGCTAGTACACCCTGACTTATGGCAACAGGCTTTTGAAGTACCATTTCACAAAATGGGGAGAGGTGGTATCATACCAGACCCAAGTGATTTTAGACTCCGTCTGACCAGCATTCAGCGTAGAGTCCTGGACAGAGTCCTAATGGAGCCTGGCTGAAATGACAGGTAACCGGTGTCTGCAAGCTATGGAATGGTATGGGTTTGTTAAAGGAAACTCTTACATTTTGAGTCGTGTGTCACTCTTTGCAAAAGCACCTGATGGGAGGCTGGCAGTGCATAGTGTTTGTGTTGACCTTACTAAGGTATTAAATGCTATTGCTTATAATTAACTAATTGACAAATTTAGTGCTATTACATATCAAGCCATATGTAGTTCAGTGGGTAGAACACTGGTGAAGTAACAGGACATAAAAAATCATATTTATTCTTGCATCCAGCAAGTACTACTGTGGAAAAAGGTATTCTCTGTGCTCATCTTGAGCATGGTTTTCCCTTGTTTGCATCATTGTCTTTCTAAAACACTGCCACCCTTTACACCCTAATAAAATGTTTCTGTTCATAGCTGACTCATCATGGAATGAACACCACTGCTACCCTTTACACCCTAATAAAATGTTTCTGTTCATAGCTGACTCATCATGGAATGAACACCACTGCTACCACTGACTTACTTTTTCAAAAGACTATGTGGCTTCCAGTACAGGACAGTTCAAATCTTCTTGTTTCCTTACTTTTAAAACACTCAAACTTGACATACCTCCCGTCACTGTTTCAAACTTTTTACTGCTACTCAAACCTATAACACACAAAGCAAATCCAGATCTGGTCATTCCAACAACCTGTACTCTGCTAGCCATTGCTTCACTGTGCTGACCTCAGAACTGCTATGGTAGTCATTTCCTTGTGATCATACAAAAGTATCTCCTCGACGGGCTATGGTTCACAGTTTGAATGCAACTGTCCAATGTAAAATGTGTGTCATATAAAACTGTCTGTTCTTTATCTTTGTACACAGTGAGTCAGTTCATTATTCTTTATATATACAGGTATTATTGCTACTCCAGCAGTCTGTCTTTTGTTTGCTTTCTCTATGTATTAATGTGGAGCTTTTCTCTCTGGGCCTCCACTGAAAAAGGACAGCTTGTGCAGTCGGACTTTCCCAGTAAACAAATGTAAAATAAACAAACTACTTATCTCCAACTGCATTACCTCCCATATACCTGATCCACCTGATAAACTGAGTCATGTGTTAGGATGTGCGAGTTAATCACACTATTATTGCTACAAACCCACTACATGTAATCTAATCCCCTCCTTCATCTTAATGGTCACTAATAGCCTTTATAACCTTGAGACTACTGTGCAGATCTCCACCATTTCTACTTCTCCTACTTCAACTCTGTTCCCCCTTTTCTGTTCCAGTTATGTAACTATACATGTATTTGGTTTGTTAGTAGGATTGTCACCTTTCCTTTGTGCCATTTCCTGACCAGTAAGCCATGCCCCCTGTGCGATCTGACCATGCCCCTTTGTAGTGGTTACCCTAACCCATTTATCAAACCACACCCAGAATCAATGATTTCGGCTTCCACAATCCACATGCAGCTATTCTATGCTGCCAACAAATGTATCGTGAAGCAAGGAAAGTAATTTAAAGGGAACAACAGCACATAGAATTGCATTACCTGCTGTGTGGTATGTTATGTGTAGTGTTTAGCTCTCCAAGTTTCTACTTGGTTTTTTAAACTTTAGAGGCATAACTGACCCCAAAAGATAAGATATGAAAATGTAATTTTCATATTTAATTATCCAGGGGTGACATCCCAGCAAAATGAGCACTTGATGTATCATATGCCTCACAATTAACTGATTATTACCTCTGTTTGATGACTGCTGCCATATGTTTGGTGCCCCCTTAACCAAGTACATAAGTTATGTAACATGTTGCATAAAAATGAAGTTGCTGTAATTACGGAGACTAAATACAGATTGTTGTCTTAATGCTTTCAGGTACCAGCATCAAAAAATATTAAATAGTGCAGAATGAAGGAATATATGAACATTTGTTGTGATATGTGCAACTAATTTTAAACCACCATGTGCCAGTGGTGGTGGGTTGTTGATGGCTTGAATTCTGTCCAAAATCAAATCGTGGATCCAACATGTGTTAGGTCAGTAAGCTGTCAGGTTGTCTCTTGCTGTTTAATGTCTTTCAAAGGAGCATATGCATAACAAGGCAGACTCACTTTGAACAGAGAGAATCCACCAAGTAAGAGGTTGCATTGCACTTAAAAATTTTTATTAACCTCACACATTGCACAGCGATAAATATACATTCAATTACAAAAAAATAAACCGTTACAAAATGTCCTTTTGTATTCATTATACAAATGTGATTTTTGTCTGTTATTCAGTTTAACGTTACATTGATTGCTTAAGTCCTACCTTCCCTGAAATATCATTAATTATGAACATTATTTTGTATGTATTATTCCAACATATTCCATTTATTTCTATGTAGTTTATTTCTTCCCTTTTGTAAAGAGCCCACCTTCTGTCATTTCTTGTCCTTTACAGCACTAAAACTCTATTGCAGTTTGTTTTGCTTGCGATATCCATTTCCTAGTAATTGCTTATTTTGGCAGCCAACAGCAGTAAATTTAACAGAACCTTGTTACATCTAAGCAGTTCAGTTTCTAGCTATGCAAGAATATATCCCCTCCCCACAACATTTCTAACAAAGTACTATATTAGAAATTTCAAAAATCTGTCAGCTTGTTACATTCCCCTAAACATTTTCACATCACACTCTGGCACCCCCCTTTCCCATCACATCTCCAGCAAATATTGTCTACTTGTGGAAAAATTCTCTGAAAACTTCAGCATTAGGAAGCCAGACTGAAGCTGACTACTTTGGTACAGAATACCAATGCAGACACTTGTATGTGCCAATCCTAAGTCTTCTAGATTTTGTTGCATATTTGGGAGTTATAAAGTTATCCATCCATCACATCTTTGTATATTGCCTTTCCATTTTCATTTTTCAGTCTTTTCAAACCTCTTGATGTGAATTTGTTCTATCTCACTGTCCATTCTTACAGATGGGTTCGGCTCCGAGCTGGCCTACTACAAAGTTCGACGTCTTCAGACAGCTTGAGGACAAGTCCCTATCCCATGATGCACCTTGAGTTACCTCAGATCTAGTTTGCCACTGTAATAGGTTCCTCGCATAGCTTGGGCCAGTACAATTTTCTTTTCTTTTCTAAAATTGATCTGAATAACTTTATTTCTCTACTTTTGTAGTTAGCTTGTAGCTTTTATAGCTTATAGTGTGTATTCCCTTTGGTGTGCTTTTTCTTCATTAGATATAGTTCTCTTTGGCCTTCGTTTTTTCTATAGCCCTGTTATATTTAGTGTAGTTTAAATAGTAGTTGTGTGCTTTTGAATAGTGACAGTTTGTCACAGTATTTTGATATATATTTAGATATTTAGAGTGCTTTAGATAAGTGTTTAGTGTGTGTGTGTGTGTGTGTGTGTGTTTAATAGTGACACTTTGTCATAGCATATTTACTCCATCGCTTTTTTTTCAGGGCTTATTTGAAATAGTTTTTGTGTGTCTTGTTATACTACAGTACCTTTTCTTGAGACTGTATAGTTCATTATGGCTGACCAGGATAGGGATAAGTATCCTAAGTCAGGGTTTAAAAAATGTCCAAAATGTGGACAGAAAATGTCTCTCAGCCATGTAAACTGTGTATATTGTTTGGGAGTCTTGCACCTTAAGGAAAGCTGATCCATTTGTCATTCCTTCTCTTCCAGGGTTCTTCAGTTGAGAAAGAGAAAGTTAATAGAGGATTTCTCAAACCGTCATTTCAGGAAGCTTTGAGTGACCAGGATGGATCCAGTAAATCCAAAAAAATTCTAAGGCTTCTACTTCTTCAGAAGTAAAAAAAAATCAAGAAAATCATTGACTTTGGCTCCACAGCCCTCGGAGCTGGTCCCCAGTTCTGGAACCGGTATCTGAGGTACCTAAATCACCAGTCCTTCAATCAGTGCCTCCATCCATCCATTTATCTCGGTCCTCGATCAGCCTTTCTGAATTGGATGTGAATCGTGTGGTGCAGAAGTTGCTACAGGCACTGGCGTTTGCAAAATTTTTATCGGCTCCGACCCAAGCGGTTTCGGAACTAAAGACTGTATTGTCATCAATTTCTTTTCCTCCTCCGAGCCATGCCGGTCCTTCAGAGCTGGAGAAGTCAGACTTGATTGTTGAGCCTTTGGAGCCGACTGTTCCAATGTCATCGGTTCCATTTACTCAGATGTCCTCAGTGCCGATCGAGGAGTCTAGGAGCCGACACTCTCCTGTTGGGTCTCGGGAGGATAGTCGGATTGACTTGTTGGTTCCAGCTTTGCCTCTCAGGGCTTCAGCTTGGATGAACTCCGCTCCTACCTCTGGTTCGGAGCCCACTGCCCCGGTGCTAAGAGGATCGATGGTTTCCTCGGATCCAGCTGTCCCTTCTTATCAGAGCAGAGGTGCCTTCGCAGCCATGAGGAGAGCTATGTCTCCTAAGAAATCTACGACTTCAGGTCTGGCTACCTCCTCCCCAAAAGCTCCTGTGTCCGCTTCTGCTTCACAGATCCTCTCTAAGTGTAGAGACCCAGAGCCTCAGGAAGCCCCATTGGGTGGCCCCTGATCTTCCGAGACTTGACTAGAAGTTCCCACTGATGAGGTTCCCAGGAAGAGAATCTGTAAGAGGAAGCACTTAGACTCCCCATAGGAGTCTCTCACATCCGATACCGAGTTGGATGAATCAGAAGGGTCTCCACGGATGAATCAGAAGGGTCTCCACGGTCCCCCTCTGAGGATATCTCATTTGCTGAGATATTAGAAATCCTTAGGCAGAGGAGTGACTGGCAGTCCACCAATCCTACTGAAGATGAGTCTGTTCTCCTGAAGGCTTTCGGGTCTCAATCCTCCACCTCTTGGGGGTCTCCGCCCTATAATGAGCTCATGGAGCTGGTTTCACGAAGGGCGTGGGAGTCTCCGGACACCATGGAGCCTGTCACCAGGAGGCCTAATAAATTTATTTCTGCCCCCCCCCCCCCAGGAAAAGCCTTTTCTTACCAAGGGTGTGCCAGTTGATGCCATGGTGATGGCGGCAGCCACCAAAAAGGAGATGTCGGAAACGTCTTCCTCTATCCATCCTCCTAACAGAGATTTTAGGATCATGGCTAGATGAGGGAAGTGCACGTACAGTTCAGTGACTTTTGCCTTGTGTTCACTGAACTATATCACTCATTTTACGAGACTGCAAAGCGATCTCCTAAAAGAGCTTGGAGATGCTCCGCAGGATACAGTAGCTGCAGGAGCTTCAGACAAAGTCGCCTCCCAGCTTGCTACCCTCAATTTCATAGTGTACTCATACATGCGCGTCATTTCATATGCAGCTGATGGAACGAGTAGGGCTGCGGGTACAGGAGTTGCTCTTGGGAGACATTCCTGGGTGTGCTTGGGTTACTTCATGGAGCCCTTTAAGTCATCCTTTGTCAATACCCCTTTTGATGGCTTGTCCCTCTTTGGGCCCAAAGATGGGGAAAGTTTGACCAGGTGTGAGCAGGAAGGAAAAACTCTGTCTGCCATCAGAGTCTGTTTTTCCACCCCTACCAGACCCTACACCAAGGGTCAAAAGGGAGGAAAGATGTAGTTCCGAAAAGCTTAAGGAGCCATTTCAGGACACAAGTGGTGAACCCCCCCTCCAGGGCCAGCGGAGGAGGCAATAATGGAAGACACTGCCCTCGCAGCAGAGGGGCTCTGCAAAACAAGGGCGACAGAGACAAGTTCTTTGGGAAGTCCTACTAGCTCTTCTGAAAGGAGGCCCGACTGTCCTGCTCTGGAGGCAGTATGGGGTTGCTTATCTTTGTACCCAGCTGTCATTTGTTATTTTGAGCCAGGCGCCTGGATACAAAGTATAGTTTCCAGAGGATATTTCATTCCTTTCGCCACTTCCCCGCCATTAACCATGAAAATGCCAGACGTTCCACCCAGTTACAGGGAACAAGCAACATTAGCGGTCCAAACATTGCTAAGAAAAGTGTCATCCAGCCAGTCCCAGCAGACCAGATGGGATCCGGGACTTACTCAAGAGTCTTTTTAGTTACAAAAAAGACAGGGGACTGGAGACCTATTTTGGACCCCAGCAACAGACTAAACAGATCTGTCAAGAAAGAGAAGTTCCAGATGGTCACGCTTCAGTCAATGCTTTCTTTCTTAGGGAAAAACAATTGGATGTGTTTGATAGATCTCCAGGATGCTTACTACCATATAAAAATGGCCAGACCATCCAGGGATCATCTTCCCTTCCGGCTGGAGCCAATCATTAATGCACTATGTTATGTGCCTCTGATACAAGAGGTTTGGGAGGTCACTCAGTGAAAGTTCTAGCTTTGCTGGAGTTTTCATTTTTTGTTTTTCCTAAATATAGTTTAATTAAAATTAACACTATAATTAATCACAGATAAAGATCACATTCCTAAACTACATAGTGGCTTGAATTCAGGCCTCCGAAAGCCAAAGTTCCAAAGGTAAGGAAAAAGTGGCAAGTATGCTCAAAACTCCTTCTCTGTATCCTTTAAAACTATTTATCCAGCTACTTTCTTAGGCAAGCATAAGGAATACTGACTGTTAGCCAGACTGGAAGAAAACAACTTTACGTCTGTAGTAATTCTTTGTACGCCTATCCACCACAAATTGCAGAAGTATGTACCCCACCACCATAGCTCTCAACCAGTCAGGGGCAAAACTGAATCGGTAACAAAATATAGAAGTAATCGGGGACAGCCAGAGATGCTTTTTAAAATATTAGTACTATTAACTAATAACTCTTTTGACTGTATTTTTATGGTAATTTTCTCTAATGATTTTGTGGTTTATAATGAAGACGTTTTCACTACACATAGTCATGTTCAACATTCATTTCAATTTTTTAACCTGTATTTGAAAATTGTGTATGTTTAAATACTGCTTGGAAAGTTATGGGTGCAATTTTCTGACATTATATGTCATCACGTCTTCGTTATAAGGTTTAAAACTGATTACTAGGCTAACAACACTAAAAGACCTTTTTAAGTGCAAAAGTGAGCATCAGACCCTGTACCTTGTGTCTGTAACGTAAACACCTTTACGGTTATATCAACTCCCTTTCTTAGTTATTTCACCAGTCTCTTGGCTACAGACACAGCTTACATCAAATTTTGTTGCATGTCTCCATTTATGGACACTAATGGGCAGAATAACCTCCAAATCGGGCTTTCTGCTCTTTGCGCATTGAGGGCCTGATGCTTCTTAAACATCATTATTTTTTAGGTGTCTCAGGGATCAAGATTTTTGCTGCACAGCTGCAGGGTTCAATCCTTGGGAGTCGAGGTGTGGAGTTTGCATGTTCCCTTGATTTCTGCATGGGTTTCTCCAGGTATTTTAATGTTCCATGCATTACAAAACACATGATGCACTAATGACCAATCAGCACACCCTAACACATTGCATCAGGAGTGGCTGCCATTTTCATCCCACAATCGCTACACATCCGCTGTGCATAGTACAGTAATAAAGGGAGCAATATTCAATTATTTTGTTTTACTTTAGTTTTAGCCCCTGGTGAAGTTATTCATTTGCAGATAGAAACAATGTTTATGATGGCCTATATTCCAGCTGTAGAAACACGGATTAAATACAGCTTTGGCAAGATAAACATTATTCTCTTGCGATATGGCATGGTTTGCGAGCAGGATGGCTCTGTTTAATGCATAGCTACACAATATGTTTTCTCCAATAAATGCTTTTGTTTAATTTCCCATTTTCTAAGAAATAAAGCATGGATTATGTACTACTGCTTACTTCAGCAGCTGTAACCCACATCTTTGTTTGATTTCATGTATGCATATGTATGCTCGTGTGTGTGTGTGTGTGTGTGTGTGTGTGTGTGTGTGTATATATATATATATATATATATATATATATATGTGTGTGTGTGTGTATATATATATATATATATATATATATACACACACACACACACACACACACATTTTCTAAAGGAATTGAAGTCTGAAGCTCAGATGTATGTCATTATTTGGTGATCTCAGTCTTATTGATTAGCTAGAAAGCCACAGATTTTGAGGTGCAAACAAGCAAAAGAGAAAAAGTGTGTGTGTGTGTGTGTGTGTGTGCACACATACAATGTGAGGCAAAAATCTGGTCAGTTGATAGGTATGCAGTAACTACAGTTGTATACTTGTGCTTTAGATTAAAAAAATTGTCTTTCGGCTTTTCTCAGTTAGGGGTCACCACAGCGGAACGCCGGTCCGCTAATGATTGGCAGTGACTTTTTACGGTGTCATTTCCAGCCTGGAGCCCAACCTTCAAAAAAGGCCCACCCACACATGTTCGCACCTACCTGCATGCCTTTAAATTCACTCAACCGTGGGGAGGACATGCAGACTCCGCACAGAAGGCGCACCAGACGATAATTGAACTGGAGAGCCTTTTGCTGTGAGGCGACAACGCTAACCGCTGCGCCACCACGGCCTCTTGTGCTTTAGATAATGTATGTTAATTAATAATTATACATGTTAATTATCTGCAGTTAAAAAATGCCAAATACAAATGTTCGTACATGGTATTTTTTAACTGCAGATAATCATAAGATATATTAAATTGGCTGAACTGAATTGTATCATCTTGAGTCTACGGTTTTAGTTTAAAAAATCAGGGAAAAAAGTTACTGGATCAGTGTAAAGCTGAATGAAATGTTCATCAAGGAATATACTTGAGGTAAACATTTAACAAAAAAAAAGAAAATCATATTTACATTTTTTTACTGGAGTGGAGAGGTGCTGCTGCCAATGTAGTCATATATTGAAGTGTGGAGTGACTGTATTGGACTAATATGCCACATACGGACTTCCCACGCTCGCCACAGACGCAGCTTTCCTGCCTAATCAACTCTGGATATCATTGCCGTTGTTTGTTCTTCATCACTAGTTGCTGTTTCCATAAAATGATGGTCAGAGTACGCTGAACTGGGAGCAACACAAAATTCAGGATTTACAGCAGAAAATCCAGACAAGTGGACAAAGCCCTTTTTTTCCAGACGGGGGGGACAAAACGAGAAAAAAAAAAAAAAAAGCAGACCAGTGGCAACCCTATATGTTAGCTTTTTTGTTTATATATTTAGATTTTTCTATACTTAGTCTTAAATGTTAACCATTGTTATTTGCATAGTGTATATTGTTTTGTTACATTATGCTGTAACCTGGCCTGAGCCTGTAATAGGTCATTGATTAACCAGTGTCCTACCGTGGAGAACAAATTTAAATTAAAAAAAAAAGGTAGAGGTTACCTGTCTATCCAGACACTGGTTACCCATGGTGTCCCATAGGGCTTTTTTGACTGTTGTTAAATATGAAAGTAGGACATAGGCTGTGAATAACTGACAGTGCTGATTACAAAACTGTGTAAAGCCATTACTTCATTAAAATGGACAGAAGGTTTCCAAGATTCTCTACAGAAAGTCCACACCTGATCTAGTAATAGTGGTTTTGCATTTACTGTCAGTTAATTTTAGCATTATGAGACCTGGCACAAACGGCATGATTTATAATTACAAAGTCAGTTGGCTACCTACCCTTAGAAGAGCTGTTCTCCTGTTAGTTAAATGCTATTTAAAATCTTAATACTCTGCCAGTGTCCCCTATTAATTATCAAGAAACAGTCCAAGTCTCTTGGAGAAAATCAAAGTGATAATCCACACCCCCACAACTTTAATTAGATCCAGGTACAAAAACAATTATTGGGGAGAATGCTCTGACTAGACCCAGACACTCGTCTTCCTAGAGCTATAAGAAGTCAAGAATCACTGAGCTGCTTTAGAACAAGATCTGTAAAGCAATGACTGTATTGGGCCCCTTTCTTTTTATCTGGTCTGAAACACAGTACTAGGCAGCCAACACAAGAGTGGTAAATCTATTACTAAAAATAAATAAAAATAACTTTTTTTGGTTCCTCTTTTCCTTCTTTCTTTTTGGATTATCCCAGTGCCTCCTTCCTTGAATGGTTCCACAGTTCACAGATGTATCTCCATTCTACCACTGGGAGTGGTATGGAACCTAAGGGCATCCTAGAGAGTCATGCCCGTGACTACTTCTGAGGGATTTCTTTCATTTATGACCTGTCCCTTGGTTCCTAACTCCCCTCTGTTTACCTTTTTCGAGCCCGAGGGCAGCTCCTCTCTGTGGGTCATATCTGCTTGCAGGGACTGTATAGATTAATGCCCTCTCTTCCAGGATGGGCACACCCATAACTCCCTGCCAGCACCTCAGATGCCCTAGCCTCTAATTAAGTCTTGTCATCCGACCTGTAGTTAGAGCTTTATCCCTTCACGTTGTGGTGGTAAATGCCATACTTCAATAGCACCTTTCATGTTTATGTAGTGCTGTTTTTTTCCAAAATAATTTTTATTTGTATGGCATATACGATACATCAACAAGAGGTTATGGCAGTAAGTCCCTTGAAGTCCAGCACAGTGTGAGCTTGATTGTCTAAACTTGTATTGCCTCTTAGTTAACAGCAACAATATGATTATACACTGTTAGCACAAAAATAGATCCTCCTTAAGGTCAGGTGGACCCATTGATATGCATACTTTTATCTCTGTGCATGTACGTGTTGTACTGTATTCAGTTCGCGTGTGTGTGTGTGATACACACACACACACACACACACACACACACACACACACACACACACACACACACACTACACACTATATACACACACACACACACTATACATACACTCACACACAAACACATTTGAAGTGTTGCTGGTAATTGACAATCCCTTATTTACAATTTAAATTTGATACACATTTCTACTTGGAACTAATTAGCTAAATTTGTATGTAGTAATGACCGTGGTAGCTTTTTCTATGCTGCTCGCAAAGGACATTCTGTACATTGTAACAGTTTGTTCCTAACTTGACACTGTGGCTTGCACCTGTCTGTCAGTACCTTTAGAGTTTTCCTTACTAGTAGGCTGGCCTTGTTACATGTTGAGAATTTTCCTGTTGACCATGTTTCTGTGGGTGATTGCATCCTGTTCCATACCTGGCAAGCTGTACTAAATGCATTCTGCTACAACAGTCTAGTTCTTTCGGTTTCTGGTTTTAAGCCACATCTGTTCTGTGTTTACAGTAGGTAGGGTTTAGTATCTTTACAGATTGTCTAAACACCAAATCTCTAAGCTGAGCAAGCTAATACAGATTTGTTAGTGTGTTTAATATTGACTAAGCTATTGTCTACAACAAAGACGGAACTAGAACAGTGTTCCACTGTCATGGCTTCCAGCGATACTACTTGGAATGTTAGTTATATGTAGGAATTTACTGTACAAATATTTTTCTCAAGAAGGTAGTGCAGCTGTATGGGGCATTGTCAAGAAAGCTGAACCGTGAGGGAGTGTTCTTATGTGAAGTAGTTTTATTTGCACCACTCATGTGAATGTATCTGCCCAACAGTCTTCTGTGCCTGTCATCCAAGGGGTAAATTTGGGGAATAGCAGAGTCATAACTTAGTGTGAGGTAAAGGGGTGGCTGTCCTGGATTCATTCTATTAAGGGGTGCATTTGGCACCATAGAAGAGGTGCAGATCTGTCCCTGGGAGTGAGTGTTGTGGGAGCTATCAAGTGTCTGCTCGTGAATGTCATCTCACACTTTTTTGCAGTATTTGTGTGTGTTCGCTTGCATGTATGTTAGAAACTTTATCAAGGAGTTAGTACAGTTTTCTGCTGCAGCTCCTCAACTCTGGACTAAGGGAGTGCACCAATTTGAGGATTGCTCAGGGTTGTAGCTGACCTAGCTACAGCCCTGGAGAGTAGCACCTAATTGTTGTTGCATACTTCTTTTGTATGTTCTGCTGTAATAAGAGGAGATCCATCCTATGTAACAATAGGACCAAGGCTGTAGGCATTAGAATCACTTGGCTAATGAACCTTTCCCAGGATGCTAACCATTGCTTCTGCTCCCATAATGCACAGTGATGCCAGGTTTCGCCAGATCTCCATTACTGTTGAAGATTTGCAAGTGAAAACTGCTCCAAGCTGGAACCTGTTCTTTGTAGTGATCTTTTGAGATAGTTTGAATAAAGAAAAAACATTTTTCTGTTCTCTCCCATTTTTCTCAGTCAGCCCCTTTATATTTTTTCCAGAAATGTCATTCTTTTTTTTACTCCAATCTTTTTTTCTCTTACTGCCAAGGCATAGGACCTGCCCGCAAACCTAAAACCGAATGTTCTTTAAAGGCACTTGAGTGGAAAATTCCACTGATAAGCAGGCACATGTAGTGTTGTTGTTGTTTAGGGAAGATAGTAAGTGTATTGTTAACTTTTGAATGTCTGTCTGGTAAGATCTTAAGCCCTTATCAATTGTAGAATCCAGTGTGCCTGTGGATTCTTCATTCTTTATGCCGCATACACAGTTGCTGACATTAACTCTTCTCTTTTACCTTAAAAATAGAAATGGCTTTCTGTTTCTCTTCTTTATCCAGAGTGGAACCCATTCAGATGATTAATGTTTTAAAGTTTCTGATAGTCTTTCAAAAAAAAAAAAAAAAAAAAAACGTAAAGTTGACTCTCTTGTTGTGGATCGTTAGGACAGGGTTGCTTCCAATCAAGGCCATCTTTCCCGAGAATATCCTATCAACTTTTTTTTTTTTTTCCTTGCATCCCAACAGGACTGAGCCAGATGGCTACTATACCTGTCCCCATTTAGGCCATTTTGTGAGAGCCTGGGACTCCCAGTCAAGTAAGAACCTTAAGGCCCAATCATTGCTACCCAGGAATCCCTTATAACCCATCCACTCATGGCAAGAGTCAGGTGGGTAGGGCGCAGGCCAGTTTTTTTGGTCCTGTGAAGCTGCCTACTGTCTCCCTCAAACAACACCCCCCCCCTTTAGCCACTCTTCAGAGTTCCACTATACTGCTCTCCCAAGATTCGCCTCTGCTTACAGAGTGACTTGTACATGGCAGCATGGGCTTGATGGATTAGAACTCCATAGGGTAGAAGCATAGTGCTCCTGGATGTTGTCACCCATGTGGCGAGACAAAGCCGCATTCCTCAACATAAGATGGGTGAAGAAACAGTACCAGCTCACTGTCAGTCTTCCCTGCCAGCTCTTACAGGTGTCTATGCTGCCATTCTTACTCAGGGTCGCCTGTGATTTAGTCAGGGCTTTGTCTGTATGCCACAGAGTAGCTTCCTGCCTCTTGTCCGTGATTATCTTTGCAAATATCTTGCTGAGTGCTCAGGGCAGGTGTTCTGGTGCTTCTCTTGCTCTGTCCATTTCCTGCAGGGAATCTATATAAGCCTTTTCTTCTAACCTTATGTCTTCAGTCTTTCATTCATTCATTGGATGACATTTTTTTTTTTTGTTTTGCTTGGTCCTGGTCTTAAGGGGCCATCCCCATCCAAAGGAATTCCATTTGTGATATTTGGGTTGAGCTGGATGTCCTGTATTATGCTATTAATTTCAATGTCTTGTGGCTGTGTGTAAGTGTTGCTGTCCATCATTTCACTTGATACTCTTCTTGAAGTTGATGATCTCACTAACCATGCTAATTGTTCTTTTTTGTTCTTGGCACGTATGCCAGCCCTGCTGATGTTGGTGCCAGGACCAATGTTCTTAGTCTTGACTTCACTCTGCAGTGATGCAGCTCTTGACATACTTTGATATCCGTCAAACCATGCATCACCCTGCTGAATACCTCACCTTGTTTAAAGGCAACTTCAGTGCCAAATGGCCTGCTCCTCCAATCTTTAGCCTTCCAGTCTGTCTCTCCTCAGCAGAGCAGAGAGGCCAGAATCCTATTGAAGCATTCCATATGGGCATCTTCTACAAAAAAATGTGCATATCTTCAGTCTGAAGAAGGAATCAGAAAAGCCCAGTTTAAAAATAAACATTTAGACACCTCACTGGATTGCCTCATGAAAGACATTATTAACGAGGAAGGGTGTCTGTTACCCCACTTCTACCATGGGAGAGTAAAATCTAATTGTGCAAGTTGCATTTCTTTACTCACAAAATCCTTGGAAAATGCTCCTTGCATACAAAATAATGGTACAGCTCAAAGCAAGTTGTTCTTTTTGCATGGGACGACTCCCATATAACTTCACCTGCACTAACTGCACAGTTGCAGCGTACTGGGGAAGGGAGAAATGCCCAAAAACGGTGCAGAGCAGTTTCAGCCAATCTCTTGTTTTGGTGTAATGTGAATGTGCAATTAATTCCTGAAGTTTATTGCATTAAGGGTACGTGAGGAAGTCCTCCCCCATACTGGAATTGATACAGCGGTGGGGAGAGTATGTCCTTCTGACCCCATATGCTTTTTGAAGACGAGTCTCCAGAAGGCTCATAGTGCAGGTCCATCAAAGTTACCATCAAAGAGGCTTGGAATAATCTTGGCATGCTGACACTAGCCCCACAAAAGGCGGAACTTCATTCTGTTTCTCCTTAGAGAATAGACCTTTTGGTAGGGCACTGCCAAGCCTGATGCTCTTTTTCTAGTCATCAGCTCTTAAAAAGGCTCCAGTTTCCAAGAACCTGAAATAGATTCCAGGTAAAGAATCCAGGTTGATGGACCGGCTAGGGAAATAATTTTATGAATCTGGCACCATTGCCGTCTTACCAATGTGGTAGAATTTGAATGTGATGTCACTGATGAAATGTATCATAAGAGTGCTTTCCAGAGGGGCATGTCAAAAAAAAAAAGTTACTTTTTTATACCTCGGCAATTTTAAATATGGCAAGTGTCATGATGAATCTTTATACTAGATCTTGCAGCTCAAGCAGTACCTGCTGTAGCATTATAATGTGATGATACTCGGCGTCTTTTAATAGACATCTCTGAGGACACCAAGGCATTCATTATAGATTTGTCCATTTCAGGTCCATGCAGTTTGTCTGCTGATAATGAAGCTGTTTGAGAAAAGGGGAAAAAGAGTGCAAAATCCTTATGTTTGTGGGTGTGAAATTTTAGCTGCCTCAATGCACTCTTTTTGTAGGATGCATATGAATCCGTGCCAATGTGATTTAGGTGAAACACAGCCAAAACCCCAACATCAGAGAGCTGGAACAAAGCACATTCCCCTTGGCAACTTTAAGTAAGGTCCAAACAGGTTAGGGTTCTTGGCAGAACTAACAGTTGAAGCTTGGTGGCCTGAGTTGTAGTCAGGGCTTTGTCCCTTTGTCCCATTGGCCCTGGGTTCTGTTAAACATGTTTGCACTGGTACTTTGTTTATAGCAAGTTTCTCTTAACAGCTTCCGTCTAAAAGACCTGAAGATAATGGTGCTAGTTGAATGTTTGAGGACCATAATTGTGATCCTTAGATCTGTAGAACTACAAGTGCAAATGGGGGGAATAAAGTCATTTCACAGTTGCTTTGCTGGAGTATTCCACCGTCTGTGAGCCACACTGATCTTTGTATGTAGTAGTGACAGTAATGTGGGGCACAAACCATTATGTCAGGGTACAGGGGGCAAAGCCTCCTTGCCAAAACACTTAGTGTAAGTGCAACTTTCATAATTCTTTGTTCTCTCTGAATATCAGATTATTGTTGAAGTCTCAGGTCTCCCATTATTGGGCCTCACACTTCTGATAGGACTCTAAAGCTTATGCCGGGCCATGCTGCAACTTGGCATATGAGGGATACATTTGAGGCTTTGCTACAAGAGAGGCATTAGCTTCATTCTGGAGGAATTGCAGCTGACTTAACAGAAACCCAGATGTTACAAATACTATTGCAGCAGTTTGTCCTTCAGATATTTACTGTTACAGTAAGTGTTCCCATACAAACTTAACATAATTTATTCTCTGCTGTTATTGTTTTAACAGATATATATTTCATGACACCGCAAATAATTTAAGTGCCGCAAGTACTTGAATTATGCAAAATTCTTCTGTGTGTTGAAGTAGATAGAATGGCGCAACAGTGGTGCATAATCTGAAACTGTGTCCTTAGCAGGAGATGCCAGCAAAAAATTGCATGTCACTGTGGCATTACTAAGATATTGGAAAAATAGAAAAAAAAGCCATGACTGGAATAGTGTAACATGATATTGGAAGGAGGCTTAAGTGTAAGTTGGTCTTCTTTGCTGAGAGTACTTATTGCACTGTTACATGACTTAAAGTGAAAGTGAGACATAAGCAGCCCAGGAATGAGGAATTAATCTGTTTCAAGTTTTTTTTTTTCAAGTACAAGATGAGTAGGGAATGGTTAGCCGGAGTAGGCCTAGATATTATTTTTATTCCTCGTGTGTTTCTGTGTCATCTTGATTTGTCTTAGTCCTACAGTTAAGATTCTGTTTAATTCTCTTGTTTTATCTAAATAGTTTTTAGCTATTCCTTGAATGCTTGGTGGTTGTGGGTGCACATGTGCATGCAGAAATGTGTGTGTATGTGAAAACTTGTGAACATGAATAAAAAAAGCAGATAACTTGCTTTGAATGATTTAATATCTTTTAACAAAAAGCAGTACTGTACGTGTGTTGAGCCTCTCGCCACAGCTTCTTTTTCTGTGTGTGTCCATCTCTCTCTCTATGTCTGCTGACTGCACTGACTTGAGTTTCCAGTACTGCTGATTGGGTGAAGCTTGCTGATTAAGTTTTTGCATGTATGTTTGCACATTATAGCCTGCTCTTTGGTATTTCAGATAAGAGACTATCTTGTTTTCTGTTTTTCTTCATTGAACAGATCCCTTGTATATCTAGCTGCTGTGGTTGCATGTCTCTTGGAGGGCAGTAAAAAGAACTGGAAATGTGATTCCACTTTTAACTTTGAAAGGCAGTGCACTAATGCACCTACAGCTTTCAAGTTTTAAACTCTGGGTTCTGTGGAGTTCATGGTTTTGGCAATTTACTTTGGCTTTTATAGTTGGTAAAAATGGCAAAAGTCAACTGTAGTTCTGACTTTGGAAAAATGTAAGTGCAACCATGTTTTATTCTGTATGCTGTTTCATAAATTTTAAAAGTGTTTGTATGAGATTCCAGCAGTGCGCAATTTTTAGCCACTTTGGAAAAGAATGTTAAATATCTGTAGAGAGCTAAGACCAAATTTATTTAGCTGCATAAAAAAAAGTTTAATTTCATTAACCTGCATTTTTGTTCCGGTTGTGTTCTGTTTATTGGAAAACGTGGAAATGAGAATAAGGAAATAAAGAAAAAAGTATTAAATATTCAATCTGAGATATTTTCTGATGCACTTTGTTTTGTGTACATACTCTGAAACTTGCGTGGCTTTATTTGATGTGCATATTCGTTGAAGGTTGGGCGTCGAGCTGGCACCTCGCCACCGTGAAAATCTACTGCCAATCATTAGCGGACCGGAGTTCTGCTGTGGCAACCCCTAATCAGGAAAGGCTGAAGGAACAACAAGTGCTTTGGTATATAACTACTGTTTTAATTCTGCTTTGCAGTGGCAACTGTTGCTGGATAGCCTTTTCTGTGTAGCACTGCTTTCACTTACAGGAAAGTGCATTATCAAATTTACTTCTCTGTATGTGGAACCCTGACTTCCTCTTATTTTACCAAAGTGAAGATGCATCTTTATAGTACAGCCATGTAGAATTCCCTTTATATAGGTAGGTTCAGGTTTATGCTCCAGAAGAGAAACTTTTTTTAAAAGACCCCTTCTCTTCTTCCTGCAGTGACAAAGGAATAGTGGGGGGCTGTTAATGAACTTGCATGGGGTTCTGTACTGAATTTCTTTTTTTTTTTTGTGACTTGGGAGTTGGCATGAGTTGCGGCTCCTGTCTCCCTTTCTTGCTGGGCAACAACAGTAGCTAGGCTGGTGGGACAAGTAGAACATGTGAAAAAAAAAAAAAAAAAAATATATATATATATATATATATATATATATATATATATATATTAAAAATGTATAGAATACATGCTGCATGGTAACAGCTCACTCAAAATCCAGTCTTAAAAACATTTAAAAACATTTCCCTACAAAAAAAAAAAAAAAAAAAACCGTAATTGGCATAATTCTTGCAAATTCTTGACAATAGTATGGTACCTGTGTCATCAAAAGTGAATATTACCTTTGTACTAAAAAAGTGAATAACTGTTTTTCTTGGGATGACGAAGATACCTATCCTCATTTTGTTTAGGGCCCCTTGTTTAGGGACCCAAACAGCGAGGGCTGGTTGATGGTTTGCGCTTTTGTTGTTTATTTCTAGGTTAGACTGTACCAGGTTGTTTGTTGCGGAACATTTTGCAGTATAAACTCTGCTATTAAAAACTCGGCAGGACTGTGCCAGGTTAGGGCTTTGGGACCCAGTAACGCGGTAAATGAACCATGCGGTCCAGTGCGGGGGTAGGTTAGAAGGAGGTTTCCATGACGCTCCAGTGCCAGAAGTGGTTGTACCAGGAGGCGGGAAGGTTTCACTGTGCCAGGTTGAGGTTAGAGAGAAAGGGTTGGCCAGGATTCGTCGGATGCTCAGGTAGAACTTCAGGCCCTTCTGTAGGATGTTCTTTAGAGCTTCCTCTGTTGCCAATTCAGAGCCCTCCTTCTTCCTCTTCTTCCTTCAGAGGTAGCATTAGTTACAGTTTGCCCTGGGGCTTCCTTATGTGAACAGGGGGCTTTAGGTAAGCAGAAAATTTCTAAACTGCAGGTTAGAGGGATTACTCTGGGCCAGGTATCTAGCCCCCAAGGCTTATGGAGTCAGATCTTCAGTGGGAGTTTTCTAGAGTTTTCTGAGAGAGCTGACTGCTTCAGTAGGATGGAGAAGACTTGCAGATAGTTTTCTGATCCTGATGATTTCCATGCCACAAGGATTCGGAGATTTTGATTAGAGATTTCAGAGAGTTCTTTTTTTAGATGAGGAAAGAGGTTTAGGAGATTTCCAGGAGTGCTCAGGATTAGGCCTTTTACCCTTGCAAAGGCCCAATGTTATTAGCTTGAATATGTTCTCCTTCTTGCCCTCCTGGTTTGAATCTCTCCTCTTCCCTGAACTCCTCCTTCCTATTTCCACTTTTGGAAGGAGCCTGTTAGGTATGATAGGGTTTAAGACTCATAGAACCCTGTTTTGTTAAGATTTTGCTGGGTTAAAGAAGACCCTGAGGGTTGCCTCTGTGTTAAAGAAAATGTTGCTTAAAAGTTAAAATCCTGACTCATAGGTTTAAAAAGAAGTTAAATTTGATGAAGATTAGTGGGGAGGTTTTCGAATCTAGTTGTTCAAATAGGCCTAGCTAAATTATCACATTCTCACTGAAATAAAATCTCCAGGGCTTTGAAAGGTAAGGGCTTGATGGTAGTGGAAGAAGATGCAGCTATAAAAGATTTTGGAAGCTGTGTTTGGGAACGAGTGGATAGCATTGTGTTTTTCACATGCTTGATATGAGACATACCTCCTTTGTTGGTGTAAACTTTACCAGTTCTGTTCTCTGGCAGGCATGCCTGGTTGAAGGATCAGAATTTAGCTGAGCATGTTAAGACAAGGATTTTTGATGTTTGTTTTACGTCTGATGTGCTGTGTTTGGATGAATGGTTTTGCAGTTTTTTAAAGAAAATGGGGGACAGTAAGTCTACACAAACTTTTAAAGGCCTTTTTTGCAGGTACTTTGGTTGCTCTTTTACAGGTCCAGCCCTTTTTGTCCATGGGAATGGAAGTCCAGCTAAAATGTGGTCTTTATGTGGTGGTATTCAAGGCCTTAGAGGGATTTAGGAGAATGGGGCAGGAGTCGTGGTAGGGTAAGGCTCAGACTTCTTAGGGCAGGGGTCAGTCAGTCGTAAACAGTCAGTCCTTAGTGTCAGGACAGCTGGGGTGCTGTTCCAGTTCTTTAGGGAGTCTAACAGTGGAGACTGTCAGCTTTTTCATCTGTCTGTTTGGCAGGGCCGTTGGGGGATTTATGGACCATACACTGCGGTTTGTTGATTTATTTTCCAATTTTCCCCCTTTTCAAAGCTTTCATTGGCATGGATAAGCAGCAAAACAAATACTGGCTCAGGGCAAAAATTCAGCCAGTCCAGATAGCAGGTTACAGAGCTCAATTTTATCACCAGAAAGGGGCTCAGGATATCATTCTACGCCCTAGGCCATAATTTTGGGAACCCCTCCTCAAAGCGTAAGCCTTGGGGATTCACAAGAAAGGGGCCATTTGGCAAGCAATTTTGGTGAAAGATAAGATCAATTTTGATTTGCTACTCAACAACATCAGATGGGACTTTAGATCTCCTTGGACCTCTGCTTGGTGTGCCTATAAATCAAGGCGTTTCCCCTATTCAAGATCTTGACTTGTTTTTTCTCATTATCTCTGTCAAGCATTTCTACTTTGGGGTATATCTCTTAATGAGAGTATTCCTAGTGACTGCTGCTATCATATCAAAGGACTTCAATGTTCCTTTTGCTTCAAATCTATCCCTTACTTGGGCGACTGCCTGATTCTGGCTCAATTCTCAGAATACCTTCTTGGCTGCCTGAAATCTGTCTCATTCAGGTGAAAAGATGCCTAGGGTATTCTGCAGAACGAAATAAAGTCCAGTCTAGTACCCTCTCAAGACATGTACTTTCTGGGTGTGAGACTGAATACAGCATCAAGAATGGCCTTTTTAACCTGAGACTGAATACAGCAAGTTCTACCAACTATCCAACTATCTCATCAGTCCATGTGCAAGGGACAGTCCTTCAAGCATTAGGGTTCATGGCATGCATGATTCTGGATACTTCCCAGCACCAAACTGCATATGGGAAGCAAAAATTGGGGTCTCATCTCAAAACAATGGACACAGCCCAGATTTGGACACTGTCATTCAAATAATACCTTGCCTTCAAAAAGAATTTTGTCATTTGTGCTACAATGGTACTTCAATGCCAAAACAGGGGCTCTGACACTACAATGGTATCTCATCTCTCTAGCTTAACGACTCTGATTGGATTGACAGATAAGTTTTCAGGAAGCCTAAAAAAATCAGAAAGATCTAAATTGGACAGCATCTACACATCTAGTGGATATCTACATTGGCACAGAGTGGAGCAGTCAGTTTGCATTAAGTACTAATGCCAGCATTCTTGTCGGCAGATGAGATGTTCTATCAGACAGACAACACTAACAGTGCAGACTACAGCATCTACATATCAACACACAACAACTAGCAATGATTTTAAGCTTTTCCTTTATGCAGGACAAATTTAAGCTTGCAGTTGATTTCAGCAGAACACAGGCTGCTTAGCATCATTTAACAGATCAATGGCTAAGGAGACAAATCATGATGTCCCACAGTAGAACTGAAATTTCATGGGTTTCTAAACTGAGTGAACCTACAGTCATGGATGACAGGTTTCTGGAAACTTGATTTCTAAACCACCAACCGATCTTGTAAAATTCCAGCTATTCATCCAGTCATTTGGAACTTGTCCACCACTCTGCAGCATGTGCTGAAAAACCTTCAACTGTATTGCCTTCTGCCCTCCCCCTCAGCTCCAAAAGTCTAAAGTGAAAAGGCTCTTCAGGCCAAATTTTGATTGCCTTAGCTTCAGCTTGCAATTCAAAAACTGACAACCACTACTCCCAGTCTGGTTTTGGACTGCTCCATGGCCAAGGTCTGGCACTCCTAGCCCAGGATCTTTTGTCTGTGGTCAGGAAGGATGTCAAGCTTTTTGCACTACATCTTTCCTCTCTTCATCTTCAGTGCACAGCATCATCTGTGTTCCGTCTATCACTCTCTCAATCATCTTCACAAGTTTTAAATGTGTTGAAGAAACAGTACAAGTCCATTACAAAAGAAAAAATTGAATTGAATTCTTTTTTGGAGTAACAATTTGGTTTTTTCACAGAGGAGAATAGAAAGAGGCTCTTATTTTGAGTACTGAATTTGATGGTGTGGCCTCCTTTTGATCCTTCTGGGTTTCATTCTGCTGGAAATTTTTCACAAGCTTTATGATTCATGTCTTCCATATTTGTATTCATTTAAAGCCTTTTCTTCCATTAGTTTCAGCAAATTTCCAGAAAGACCCCCGTGATCCTCCCCCAAGCTTGGGCTAGGGGCAATTACTTCCCAATGGAAAAACTTACTACAACCTTTTGAGCTACTCAAGTTGGAAAAACTTCCTTACTTAATTTTCTTCCCTGCTGCGCTTCTGGCTACTCTACTTGAAGCACTTCTTTCTGCTACTGACTCTGGTGCTAGAGCTGTGGGATTTTGCTTTTCCATATGGGAAGGTCCTTGAAGATAGCTTCATATAGGTCTTCCCCTTGAAGGTCAAGTATCATTTGTTCTTATGTGGCTTTATGTTTCTACCCACCTTTTTTGTCATTTTAAACCAATAAAAGATTTTGCATTTTTTTAAAGATTTTGCACAACAAGGCAAAAAGATTTTGCACACTTTAGACTAATTTTTTTATTTCTAAGCATTTATTGTCAGTTGTTTTTGATTTTGTTTAGTCAGTTTCCTTTGTGTTTTGTTTCCCACAAACACTCTGTGTGTGCAAAACTGTTTGCATTGCATTTGTTTTTCAATTCATTTCATTGCAGATTCCAGCTTGGATTCAGCCTCTGGATTAGGGGCTACTGCCATAGGGCTAGCTCTTTCTAGGGGCATTTCTAAGGGGATATTTTGGAAGCAGCTACTTGGGTTTGAGGTTTTGAGCATCAGTGCATATCAGTGCAGTATTTCTACCTCTCTATCTACACTCTACTCTAAGTCTAGGGCTGGTTTTAAGGCATGTTGTTTGCTTGTGCATGTTGTCAGCCTCCTTATGATTTTGCCCCCTCCTACCTCTCTGTTTTTTGATTGCAATCTGCATGACTGCAGCAATGGGGAGCAAACAACATAGTACAGTTTTATCAAATGTTTGTACCTACCATAAATGCGATCATTCAGTCACTGCTGCCCTCCCCTCCTCCTTTGCCTGTGGGTGGGGGTGGGTGGGTAGTTAGGTGTATATTATATATTTTATATATATTCTTGTATATATATTATATTTTTTTTTTTTTATTTTTTGTATTTTTGCCTTGTCTTTCTTTCTTCTGGGACATGGGGGGCAAAAAACTGAGAGATAGGGTCGGCGTCATGCATGTACCCTGGTACCCTGGCGTGCTGCCCTCATGCTCTGACCGCCAGCCTTATACCTTATACTTCTCTTCGGATGCGGATGGACTATACCTAATAAGTTATAGTTGCAGGCAGCAATGGGATCATCTACATTTATATGGGGTACAAAAACTGTACTTTCTTCTTCTTTCAGCTTTTCCCGGTTAGGGGTCGCCACAGCGAAACTCCGGTCCCCTAATGATTGGCAGTAATTTTTTACAGTGCCCAGTTGCCAGCCCGGCGCCCAACCTTCAACGAAGGCACGCCCATTCATGCATGTCTTTCGAACGCCACTTGATCGCGGGGAAGACATATTTTCAAGGATTGTGGTTCAGATGAAGTGTTGGTATGCTACAGTGTAACAAGTCAATGCTACAATTACAAAAGAGGTTAGAAAATGTCCTGCGCAAACACATTTGGGCCACACTAGAAGAAGAAATATGAATCCAAATGCAAGTCTGACTTTGTTCTCTGCTGCATTGCAAGGTCATATTTTTAAAGAAATACAGCACATCTTGCCAAGAATCAAGGTAAAACACACACCTTCCCATTGTAAACACTGGTGAATAGCCAATTACTTTAAATGCATAACAGCCGCTGGATTGCAGTGATAGTTTTGACACCCCAACAAGAATATGGGAGGATGTCTGTCAGCACTTGGGACAAAAAAATGGAAGCCTTAACATGCAGTTCAGATGGTGTATTTTGTTTTGCATCTACAAGTACTGTTAAAGAGGTGAGAGCAGCTCTGAGAGCACAAAACAGAGTAATTCAAGCAGAAAAGTGAAAATAGGTTCCAGAAGTTGTGCAAGATGCCTATGACTTGCACTACTGCCGTTCTATTTACATGGAAGTTAATTTTTCGCTATGTCTAGCATGACTTTTATAAAAGGGGACTAAAGTGGATTCTGGGGGGGGGGGGCTCCAAGATCACTTTACAGCGGCAGGTCATTTGAGATATAATAACTGTAACCATTTAATGATATTTAATGCATTAAAATACAGTACAAAGGTGCAGTAAAAAAAGAGCTATAGTAACAATCAAATTTATTTACTTATATTTTTATTGGCTGAGTTTGTCTCACTAGACCAGTGGCCTCTTTTTCAGGAGAGGCTCGAGGTGATCTTCATTTCGATTAGGAGAAACTTAAGTCGCACCATAGGCAAATTGAGGTGGGAGGATTCAAACATTGGACTTTTGACTACAGTAACCAATTTGTTAATGGCTCAGAACCTTAAGTACAAGACCACTCTAATTTACTTAAAAGGTTAACAGAGCTATAACAGGCATTCCATAGACGTACATTTTCCAGTCAATGAGAACTATGAAATTCTAATGACTGATTTACCACGGAGGTCTAGAAATTAGAGCGGAGGATTAAGGCTCCAAGCACTTAATGAGCTGCCTCAAGGGTGCAGGGTTCGATTCTTCCTACCTTCAACTGTGTGACTCTGAGCAAGTCGCTTAACCAGAAACCCATAACTGGGTCATTTCTTACACAAGGTACAAGATGTCTCCTAACCTTGACTACTGCTTAAAAACTGTAAAAGGCAACTTGAAGTGCCCTAAAAAATGTAGTTGAGATAATCTCCCGACTGTGACATCTGAGTACTTCTCCTGACTGCAAAAATACATTAAAGACCTGCGCTTTCCTGTGACATAAGAACACTTGCGGAATCAACCAGGCACGAAGTGTCAACTGTGTTTACATGCACTCGTTTATCTACCTGTAGAGTCTCCCCTGAAAGTGAGACCCAGACTTTAGATTTAATTAAATGCTTTTTTTTTTCTCCAGGATGTTTACTTGGTGTACTTTAGCTGCTGACTGCCTGCCTTTTGAGTCCAGGGATTTTTTTTTTTCACAGTACCACTTGTTTAAGCGTCAGTTGTCTTCCCCAAAGAGAGAATTTTTTTCATAGGCTCATAGGACCCAGAGGTAATTTTAAGTCTAGCCGTTTCATCCCAGTGTAATACCATAAAAATGCTAGTCAGTACCCAAGATTGCATTTAGTGATGACTGCCCTTGTCCAGGAGGGTTTTGGGCATTATCCCTTTAAGAATTTACGGTGCCCTATCCAGTCTTCCAGGTTCCTCTTGAACAGTGACATAGAGGTGCTCAGTTTCATATGAATTGGTAGCCTGTTCCAAAGATGTGGCAGTCATTGGGAGATAAATCTGTCCCTTCAGCATGTCGTGTTTAAGTCTTAGGCCATGTTTAGGTCCCTGGAATGGGTAGCCCTAGTCTTGTTTGATTTATGGATATGCAGCAAGTTCCTTACATTTGGGTCCTAAGGGAATGATGATGCATTTGTTTGCATTCACTTTGAGACCATGACTAATACACCAGTCATTGGTCTGGGTGAGAAGCTCTTGGAGTATACTGACATAATTTGGGGATTCTGTGATTGCACCTAGTTTGCAGTTTTCTGCAGACTTGTCAGCCACAACTTCTTAGTTTTGACCTGAACTTCTGAAAAGTGTATACCAAACAGTAGGTGGCCCAGCACTGATCCTTGTGGCACCCCACTGGTAACAGGTCTGCTGGTTGATGTGGAGTCACCTACTTTGATAGCGTGTGTCTTGTTTGTGAGCCAGTTGGCATCCCATCTTACAACAAAGGAGTTTACATTCATTTTGCTAAGATTATCGGTAATGCCTGAAAGTGGGATTGTTTCAAAAGCCATTGCCAGGTTGAGGTATGCTGTGTGCACAGATATGCCCTAGTCAGTGACCTTGGTCACATTTTCAAAGAAGTCCACCAGATTTAACTGGCAGGATCTGCCCATCATGAAACCAAATTGGGTAGGATCCAGGTTTGAGATCACCTATGTCTTTATTTATGAGGTCCATAATGATAAATTCCATGGCCTTACAGATGAGGCTGGTCAGGCATATGGGTCTGTAATTCCCCAGGTCTGTTGCTAGGCCACCTTTCTGGAGAGGAATAAATGTTGCTGTTCTGCTTTCTGCAGGAACAAGCCTGTGGTTAGGCTGTGATTGAAAAGGGTACTTAGTGGTGATGCTACTTCATGTTTTAGCCTGTTTAGAAGACAGCCTGGGATGTTTAGTCCCACAGAGGCTGTGTTTTTTGCCTTGGACAAGGCCTTGAGCAACTGCTCTTCAGATATGCATGGTGGGGGGAAGTTTTGGGGAAAGTTTGTTGTAAGTTAGGAGGGGGTAAGGGATTGAAATGTTCCCATACCTACTGCTAGCAAGTTTGCTGTCTCTGTGGGATCAGTGTGTGTGAGACTATTGGCCACTAGTTTTGCACATGCTTGGGAAATTAGGTTATGTACGTAGCTGTAAAAGGCCTTATGATTATACTTGGCTGTACTTGCTAAGTTTCTCTCAAAGGAGCCCTTGCAGGAGTTGACAGATGTTCTTCGTGTTTCACTGTTGCAGTCATCACACTTGGGTTATCTGCCTGCAGGTAGTCCTCAGTCGGCCCGAATACCAGAGAGTTAGTATTTCTGTGTCGGATGCTGTTGCTTCTTCCTTACGTCAGGTCATCAGGAGTATAAAAACAGACAGCTGACACCATTACATCAGTCTTTCTTGCTGAGGAGGAGCCAGAAGCAGTTTGCAAGTGCCGGTCGCCTGCTACCTGAATTTTTCGTTTTCATGTTGAATAATCCTGAAGTCTTCTAAAGCCAAGTACCCCGTTGGGGATCCTTTTTTCTTGCTCTATCCGATGTCAGAAAAAGTTAATAATTATCTTGCCTGTGGAAAGCAAATACCTCACAGAGATTTTCATTCTAACTGCGTCACCTATTTAGGCCCAGACCACAATGTCCTTTGTCAGTTTTGTGCCTTGTTTAATGCCCGAACCGTTCATTGTCAGGCTCTCTTTGTCACTAAATTCTTTCACTCTCGATCTCTGTATTATGAAATGGCTTCTGTAAGCCATCCAACTACTGATCTTCCGAAAAAACGTAAGGTTAAAGACAGAGACAGACCTCATAGGTCCAAAACTGCCATTAAGCTCGTTGCCAGTCTGCCGGTACTTAGTGAGGTGCCTTTGCAGCCCCTGATGCCCACTTCAGTGGATTTGCAGGCCTCTGTTGAGACCCATTCAGAGTCCGGTATGCCACGAGATGCTTCTTCAACAATGGAACCAGCGGATGTCTCTCTCTTGGATGGGTCCGGAGCCGCTGTGCAGGCACCTGCTTCTGAGGCAGTTTTTCATTCTACTGATATTCAAAACAAACAGACTTCATTTTTAACCAAAACTACCGGGTTTCTTAGGGCCAGAGTATACACTACACCTAGAAAACCGATGACCAAAGCGCATGCTCAGGCATCCATGCCACAAAACAAATGCTTAGAATGGCTGACGACCTTATTATACTGATTAGGGGAAGCCAGCCTTCCTCTGCAAAGAGACAAAGAATCCATTCCCCTTCAGGTTCTACAGACCAGGAGTTTGATGACTCTGACCTTTCTGATTATGAAGACGTGCCCTTATCCACCTATGAGGATTCAGACGCAGAGGAATCCATTCCCTCTGCCTCCTCTGCAGAGGATTTTCCTTTTGTTGAAACCTTGCATACTTTAAGAGAGTATTTCCATTGGGAATGCCAAGACTATCCTCAGTCCAAAAAGAGACTCAGAGAATTTTTAGAGTTGCCTCAGCACAGGCCTTTAGCTATACCCCCTGTCCTGGATGATGCAGATTGTTTTCATGGATTCCAGTCTTACTCCAGACATTTTACCTCCTGTCCCTAGGAAACCAGACAGGTACTACAGAGTACCTGTTACAAGTTTTTCTTCAAGAATCCTACTGCTGACCCAGAGATCATTTCCCAGGGGCCTAAAGGTATTAAGGCTACTACAACCAAAAATCCCATCCCATCGGACAGGGATTCCAGAACTTTAGGCAGATGGGGTAAGAAGGCATATACCTCTGCAACTCTTGCTATCAGGGCATTGAATTGCCAGTTTCAAATGCTGAAATACCAGTAACATATTATGGAACTTATTAAACAAAAAGTGGTAACTTTTCCAGATTGTGCAAAAAACAAAGAATTGCAGGAGCTTATGCACTCTGCAAACCAAGTTAGTAAGCATACTTTGCAGTGTGGCTTTGATGCCCTAGAAGCATTTTGCTGGGCAGCAGTCACTTGCTCTGTACTGAGAAGACATGCTTGGCTGAAGGAGCAGACCTTGCCAGATCATGTCAAATCTAAATTACTAGACGCTCCTTTGTGTAAGGTCCGTTTGTTTGGTACCAAAGCAGAAGAAGTTCTTAAAAAGATGAAAGAAAAAGTTAAATCTATGCAGACTGTTAAAGAATTCCTACAAGTACAACCCCCTAGATTCAGTAGGCATTAGCTTTCAAAACACTTCTCCTTTCCAGCCCCCTCCAGGCCTTCCCAAACAAGACCCAGGGGAAACAGACAACCCAGACTACAGTCTCAGGGTATGCAAAGATCTACGCAATGGAGTGCCCCCATCTCTAAAGCAGGGAGTGGTAAGCCACCTCCTTATGGAAAAAACTCACAATGACTTCTTCACTCTGTTTCCCAGCCCTGCCCAATTGCTTGTGCCCCTAGGAGGAAAACTTACCCTTCATGCAAAAAAACTGGATTTCCATCAGTCAGGACCAATGGGTCCTCAACATTGTATCCCAGGGGTACAAATTTTATGTCCATTCACTGCCAACCCCAAGTGGGTTTCCAGACCTTCCTCCAAACCAGTGGGCAGAGGCTCAAAACAAAGTACTTTCCCTGCTCAATATCAGAACTATTCAGCTTGTTCCAGTAGAACAGAGGGGTCAAGGATTCTACTCCAGACTCTTCCTGGTACCCAGGAAAGAGGGCTTTTGGCACCCAATCCTGGATCTTTCAATTCTCAACACCTTCCTGGTGGTACCAAAATTCAAGATGCTTAGCCTGCAACAGCTTCTCCCTGTGTTAGCCCAGGATGCCTGGTTAGTTGCCCTAGACTTAAAAGAAGCCTATCTGCACATCCCCATAAGGAAGTCATGCAGGAAGTATCTATGTTTCAGGGCAGGGTCTATGCATTATCAGTTCTCTGCACTTCCCTTTGGCTTATCTACTGCGCTCAGGGTATTCACAAAATGCATGGCTCCAGACATTGCATACTGCAGGCAGAGAAATATCCAAATTTACCCATACTTTGATGACTGCCTGATTCAGGCGGACAGTCAGGAATTGCTGCTTCAGCACCTGGCATTTGTAAAAGGCCTTCTCATTGGGATACACCATCAACGAAAAGACATCATAACTGGCACCCAGTCAAGCTATCTGCAAGAAAAAATGCTGCCCAGACCCTAACCACAGATGCATCAGACTATGGATGGGGGGCTCACATGGCTGGCAAATGTATACAGGGCCACTGGAGCCAAAGTCAAATTCATCTGCACATCAACCAAAAAGAGATGCTAGCTGTATAGAATGCTCTAACAGCTTTTAGATAACTACTCTTGCCAGGACAGCTGCTGATAAAAACATACAACACCACAGTTATGTGGTACATCAACAAGCAGGGGGAACCCATTCTTACCCACTCTGCAGGTTAGCCATGGCCCTGTGGAACATGGCCTTGGACATCCAAGTCCAACTACAAGCTCAATTCCTGCCAGGCAAACAAAACTCACTGGCAGACGACTTGAGCAGAAATCTCCTAGACCCACGAGGGGAAAATGGAGCCCAGCACCTTCAACCTTCTGATTCAGAAATGGGGGACCCCAGGGGTGGATCTCTTTGCCTCTCCCTACAACCACCAGCTAAGTAAAATCTGCACCAGGAACTCTCACAGCAGGGCCTGGAAAGTGGATGCCCTGCCCTTTCAGTGGGAAAACCTCTCAATTTATGCCTTTTCCCCTCTGCCCCTTCTCTCAAGACTATTACTCAAGATAAAACAAGACAGGCCAAGGACAATTTTGATTGCCCTGGACTGGCCACACCAGCACTGGTACCAACTCTTGCGCAGCCTGACAATGGTGTCACCCTGGCACCTACACCAGACCCTAACCCTGCTTTCTCAGCAGGAGGGACAGATTTTGCACCCACAATTGCAAACCCCAAGTCTTGCAGCCTGGCTTATTCCTTAAATACTATACCAGCAACCCTAAGCAAACAGGAGCTGGACATCATCCTTGAAGTCAGAAGGCCCAGTACAAGGAAATCCTGTGCTGAAAAGTGGAAAAGGTATTGTTCTTGGATTCAGTCTAAACGAAAAGACACAGCACTGCCCTCCTTAAGGCCACCAAGGACCCACCCCGCTTGGGACCTTAACTTTGTACTGGAAAAGCTCATGTTTCTCCCTTTTGAACCTGCTGCTTCAGCAGAGTTAAAATTCCTCTCTTGGAAAATGGGTCTATATTAGAACGCTTAAAAGTTTGAATCACTAAAGAACAAACTTTAGTGATTGAACGCTTAAAAGTTCGAATATCTATAAAAAAGAATATTTTAAAAAAAGAAAAAGTAAAGGGTTTTCGGAGTTGGTATATTTAAGTAGCAGGGGGTGTGGGGGTGCAGGGGGGGAACCCCCCCCTGCTACTTAAATATACCAACTCCGAAATCGCACTTCAGTGTGCTACAGTGTGGAAATGGAAAATTTCCCATTTCCTACACTGTAACGCGATCTTGAAGTTGGTATATTTAAGTAGCAGGGGGTGCAGGGGGCTTGCCCCCCTGCTTACACCATTTAGTTTTTCTTTTTTTTTTTTTTTTAATTTTTATGTATATTTGAACATTTAAGCTTTCGATCACTAAAGTTCGTTCTTTAGTGATTCGAACTTTTAAGCATTCGAATATCTAGTGTAGACCCTTGGAAAACAGCCTTGCTTCTAGCCATCACTTCAGCTAGAAGAGTGTCTGAGTTACAAGCACTGATTGGCTGTGGAACCCTTCATTATTTTCCATGCTGACAGGGTTTCCCTCAGGACTAACCCTTCTTTTATGCCTAAAGTGGTGTCCAGTGTGGCTCTCAACCAATCCATCCATTTGCCAACCTTCTTCCCTAATCCTCAAAATAAAGAGGAAAGGATACTGCACTCGTTGGACGTGCACAGACAGCTCAGATCCTACCTTGATAGGACTAAGCCTTTCAGAAAATCTGACTAGTTGATAGTCAGCTTTCCAACAGGGGCAGAGGGCAAGGCTATTTCAAAACAAAGCACTTCCAAATGGATAGCACACTGCATCCATTTCTGCTATAAGCACCATGGAAAACCATCCCCTCCGGGGGTCAGAACACATTGCACTAGGGCTACATCTACCTCCACAGAATTTCTCAGGGGAGTCCCTACCAGGGACATCCTGGAGTTCTGTACACACCTTCACCAAGCATTACCACCTGCCTATCTTTTCCAAATCCAGGGCAGGTTTTGCTACAGCAGTCCTGCAAGGCCTACTAGCCAGCCCTAACTCTTCTTGACTGCCTCCACCCTTCCTCAGCTTTGGGAATCCACCTGTGTGCGATGACTGCAACAGTGAAACACGAAGAACATTATACAGTTATGTACACTTACACTCTAACATCTACATTTATGGTATTCACTGTTGCAGTCCTTGTTTTCCTCCCTCCAACCCCCTGGTTTTCTTTCTCTATCTGTCCTCTCTATGGCTATTCCTACTTGCATTGGTATTTACTTTTTACTGGTGGTGTTTTCCCCACCATATCCTAGCTCCCAGTTTGGAGGGCTCCTGACATTTGGGGAAAGAAAAACTGATTTAATGGCGTCTGCTGCCTGTTTTTTATATCCTTGCTGCCTGTTTTTATATCCTTGAAGACCTGACGTCAAGGAAGAAGCGACAGCATCTGACGCAGAAATACTAAGTGGTATTCGTGCCGACTGAGGGCTACCTGCAGGCAGATAACCCAAGTGTAATGACTGCAACAGTGAAACACGAAGAACATCTGTCAACTCCTGCAAGGGCTCCTTTGAGAGAAACTTAGCAAGTACAGCCAAGTATAATCATAAGGCCTTTTACAGCTACGTACATAACCCAAGCATGTGCAAAACTAGTGGCCAATAGTCTCACACACACTGACCCCACAGAGACTGCAAACTAGCTAGCAGTAGGTATGGGAACATTTCAATCCCTTACCCCCTCTTAACTTACAACAAGCTTTCCCCCAAACTTCCCCCCACCATGCATATCTGAAGAGCAGTTGCTCAAAGCCTTGTCCAAGGCAAAAAACACAGCCTCTGTGGGACTAAACATCCCAGGCTGTCTTCTAAACAGGCTAAAACATGAAGTAGCATCATCACTAAGTACCCTTTTCAATCACAGCTTAACAGGCTTGTTCCTGCAGAAAGCAGAACAGCAACATTTATTCCTCTCTAGAAAGGTGGCCTAGCAACAGACCTGGGGAATTACAGACCCATATGCCTGACCAGCTCATCTGTAAGGCCATGGAATTTATCATTATGGACCTCATAAATAAAGACATAGGTGATCTCCAAACCTGGATCCTACCCAATTTGGTTTCATGATGGGCAGATCCTGCCAGTTAAATCTGGTGGATTTCTTTGAAAATGTGACCAAGGCCACTGACTAGGGCAAATATGTGCACACAGCATACCTCAACCTGGCAATGGCTTTTGAAACAATCCCACTTTCAGGCATTACCGATAATCTTGGCAAAATGAATGTAAACTCCTTTGTTGTAAGATGGGATGCCAACTGGCTCACACACGGGACACACGCTATCAAAGTAGGTGACTCCACATCAACCAGCAGACCTGTTACCAGTGGGGTGCCACAAGGGTCAGTGCTGGGCCCCCTACTGTTTGGTATACACTTTTCAGAAGTTCAGGTCAAAACTAAGAAGTTGTGGCTGACAAGTCTGCAGAAAACTGCAAACTAGGTGCAATCACAGAATCCCCAAATTATGTGAGTATACTCCAAGAGCTTCTCACACAGACCAATGACTGGTGTATTAGTCATGGTCTCAAAGTGAATGCAAACAAATGCATCATCATTCCCTTAGGACCCAAATGTAAGGAACTTGCTACATATCCATAAATCAAACAAGACTAGGGTTACCCATTCCAGGGACCTAAACATGGCCTAAGACTTAAACATGACATGCTGAAGGGACAGATTTATCTCCCAGTGACTGCCGCATCTTTGGAACAGGCTACCAATTCATATGAAACAGAGCACCTCTATGTCACTGTTCAAGAGGAACCTGGAAGACTGGACAGGGCACCGTAAATTCTTAAAGGGATAATGCCCAAAACCCTCCTGGACATGGGCAGTCGTAACCCAAGTGTGATGACTACAACAGTGAATATACTCGAACATCTACATTTATGGTAAGTGTACACAACTGTACTTTTGTCTTATTTGCCTGTTGGCTGTGAGGAGGGTGCTTTTCTGTTGTTGGGACCTTGTCTTTTGTTGTCTTGGACAGCAACTTTTTGCATTTATTGTAAAGTTTGTTGATGCCAGATGTCCACCATGGCAGCATTATTTTACTTGGGGCTCTGGCATTGGTTCTTTCTGGTATGGCCAAGTTTATGCATTTATGCAAATGATTTGTGCAGGGCTTTAATGTAAGCTTCAGCGTAGTTACCACTTTCACCTTGGGGTGGAGCTTGGAATGCATTTATACCTTCACCTAGGAGAGTATAGTTGTGAAGTTTTTTAGTCTGATTTCACCCCTTATGAGTTCTGGTGTTAGTGCTAGCTTGAAGATGACTGATTTTGTGGTCAGTTTTAACTGAGGGTCGGACAGTGGCAGAAGTGCATCTGTTTGATATGCTGGTAAGGACAAGATCCAGAACGTTTTTTCCCCTTGTCGGGGTATGGACAGTTTCTTCCAGGGCATTTGAATTAACAAAGTCAAGGAACTTTTGTGCTAGTGAATTAGGGCTAGCATAGGTTTCCCAGTTGGTGGTGGGATAATTGAAATCCCCAATAACTAGGCTGTTAGGTAAAATTTGGATTGTCTCCAGGTTGGTCAAGTAGGCTTCATGGGCGTTGTTACCCATGGAGGGGGATCTATGCCTGGCTGTGACTTGAATGGGAATATTACCTACTGTAACCTGGACCTGGAGTAACTCCATGGAGTTGTCCAGTCTAACTACATGTGAGGTGAATTTATCTCTGATGTAGATTGAAACACCATCCCCCATTGGCTTTCACACATTCATTTTGTGGTCTAAAGGTGTGGAAGGCATTGTAGCCTGGCCAGGGTACACTGAGGCCTTGAACCAGGTTTCTGTAACTGCACATACATTCACATCTTCTAGTGATAGAAGTGCTTCCAGGACTGT
This sequence comes from Protopterus annectens, assembly GCF_019279795.1. Lineage (NCBI taxonomy): Eukaryota > Metazoa > Chordata > Ceratodontiformes > Protopteridae > Protopterus > Protopterus annectens. Next base: position 1,709,906,760 of record NC_056732.1, read on the forward strand.
AGTTTTTGGTTTAAGCTCCTAGCATTTAGCAGCTTGAGCCTTATTTTGTTCTTATTGGTTAATTTCACATCGGTAATGTTGTTTTTGAGACCTTGCGTAAAAAAAGGCACAATGCAGGAGGCACGAGCCTTTGCCAGCAGCCGAAACCCTAGAGGTGCCAGGTGCGAAACGTCTCTGGCAGAGCAGCGAGGTTTGTCAGCTGTGGCTTCCCAGGCTGACAGGAGCTGGTTCCCCTTTGAATGATACCAAAAACTGAGACAATTGTTGAAATCAATCATTTTTTGTTTATGCAGTGGCATCATTCTAGTTGAGGGTAGTATGCTGCTCAAGGCCAGGGACATATCTGCCTGGGACACGTACTCGGAGAGTCAACCATGTCTCTCTTCATATAGTCCAGTGAGGTACGTCTTGGGTCATTCATACCAACATGAACTGTGCCAAACTTCTTTATATTGAATTTTTAGTGTGTGAGAAAAAAAGCAACTTGTCCACCATGTAACTGAAATAATTAAAGGAAAGCTTAACATTTAAGTAACTGAGAAGAAAATAGCCAAATTAAAAACATTTTCCTATTTATTTAAACAGAAAGTAACATGTTCCTGAAGTACAGTAATTGGATATGAAATAAAAGTATGGGTCAAACTTGGGGTAGGTCCATGATGATTTGATTTAAGAACCATAAACAAAGCCTTGAGAGGTAACAGCAAACACTGACACCACTTTTAGCGCATCAGAAAACTCTTGACGCACCCACTCCACAGTAATTTAAAAACCATTTAAACAAATTGCACAACAAATTCACCAATAGAGATGAATCTTAAATTAAATTTTGAAAATGTATAAAGATATGTACTAAAAAACATATAAAAGGTTACACATCATATAAAAGACATAAAAACTGCCATGAAAAAAACATGTTTGAATTATTTCATCTGTAAAAAACACTTAGTATTATGCTTTCACTCAAACCTGGTGCATGATCAGCAAACAGGTCTGTTTGCCAAAATGATTCTTTGCATTCCAACAAAGATTTATAATCACCAAAGAGTCATTACTCGACACACTATCTAAAACAAAAAAAGAACATTTTTAAAATTCAGTGCATATAGTCGCATGCCTAGCCAAAGCATTAGTATAATCTTTTTAACTGCTAGGCAGTGCTCATAAATTCTTCGTTTAAGACCTCTAGTAGTCTTCCCAGTATAAAAACTGGGACAGGAGTGGCACATAACGACATATACCACATTGTCACTACTACAACTATAATTTCCCTTGGCACATATGGTCCTATTAAGATGTCTAAACTTAATTGATGAAGAATTACTGATGAACCTGCATTGCCTACAATTCGCAGAAGAAAAGGTGCCTAAAGTACTAAATGTGCTAACTGTAGTTTTAACCTCTGGTGTAAATTCCAACATTTTTAATGTTGACTTTTTTTCTTAAAATTAAACTTTGGACATGCTCCTGTAATCTTAACAAGGTCAAGGTTAACTAGTAGGATCTTCCAATTTTCTTTAATGATATCCCTTATAACCCACATTTCATTCACTGTAGGCAATGGGAAAGCAAGACAAAAGTTGTCTGCCCTTACTGATTTAATCCTCTCTGTAATGCTTTAAAGTCTAAGTTAATGTTTTCCTTGAACTCGACAGGCAACTTGTATGCATGTAAATCCTTGGTTGTATGGAAAGTGAATGCTGCTGAGTAATTGTCTTGCAGATTACTCCACTGAGCTGTTCTAAAGAATTTGCAAATAATGTTATTGGAGAGTAATGCATTATCTTTGCTTTATTTTGGGTTGGATCTTACAAGTAAAACGAATCTTGTTACGGTCCTGCTTGTTTAATGAATCAGTCTCCTTCGTCCTCACAGAGGAGAGCATCTGTCTCTCATAGTTTCTTCAGGTTGTATCCCGTGAGTCTTTTTTTTCTCCTTATTTCCTGCTGAGTGTCAGCTTCTCCTATTCCTGAAAAACTAGAAAAGAGCCATCATTTGGGATGCTATCGTGGATATAGACTTTCCTAATTCTCATGACCATGTGACAGCCTAGATAAACAAATCTTCCAACATTGTAGGTCTACTGACCAAATTCTTGCTTCTGTGCATTGTCTAGCTCAAGTGTCACAGCTTCAGCAACCATACATGTTACTTAGTTGATGCTTAGCACTGGTCATTTTGTGCTACCTTGCTGCAATAAGACTCCATTCAGTGTCACTATTGCAGCAGACAAAGCTGCTTCAAACGTCCAAGATGAGTGAGCTGGCATTAACTGTATCCCACCTTCCCCAGCAGGGTTTACTTTATTGTCTGCGTTGCTTGTTGATCCATGATTGTCTAGGTTGCAGTCAGGACTTTGTTCATCTCTCACAGAGCTAGATCTAGTATTTTTTTCATTTATTTTCTACTAATTATGGGGAGAGTGTGAAGGCCTTAGCAGGCAGTGGGTGTAGGGTGTGGATCCAACACTGGATGGCATACTTTTTAGTGTGCAAAAGAAAACTGGAGCCCGGGGATTAACCCACAGGGAGGACATGCAAACTCTACACATAAGATACTTCTGCCAGGAAATTAACTGGAGAGCCACGTGTTCTGAAGCAGTAATGCCTGTTAATCCCTGCACTGTTTTTGTATTCCAGCAATCTAGGAAGTCCTTGGAGTCCTAGAAGTGCTTGTTTGTTATGCACCAATAGTAAAGGAAGACTTATTTCAACCTTGCACTGATCCTGCAGTTTAGGCATGAGCAACACCACCGTCTGCTGTGCTGGCCTTACAGATGTATATCCATTTTCCCTGTGGTTTCTCTGAACAAGACATTCAGGTTCTGTTCTAGTGACAACTAAAGGTGGAATAAAAGTAGGCATTTGGGGGTGGTATGGTATTGGTACCAACCTGGCGGTAGCAGGAGATCGCAGAGTTGGTACTCCCTATAAATAAAGTAAGAAGCACAGCAAACTGCAGAACTGTAATCTAAGCCAGATGGCTAAAAATAAGAAACCAGCACAACTTTTAAAGATTTATTTCATTAGCACTTTCATTCACAAAATATGTATACTTCTTCAGACCTACATAATCACAGTTAGTACTCCCTATAGAACCACCTTAACTTTTTCTTTTCCCCTGCATACAGGCATAAGTATACAAGAAACAGAACTCAGTAGCACTGTTGTTGTAATGCTGTTGTATTGCCACTTTCCCTCTCATTTCAACATGAAGATCCTAGCACATTGAACAGTCATTAGGAGCTTTTGGAACGATGTGGTACTACAGTTGGCTGTAATATGTTTGCCATTTTGCTGAGGTGAGGAAGGGTTAAGGATGCAGAACTGGATGCTTTGTCATGGAGATCACTGCTGTAGAGTAATTCTTATCCATGGGGAATAATGGAAGGTGAATGCCTCCCTTTGTGGAGAGATTTCCAGAGATTTTGCGGATATCCCCTCCTAAGCTGAGGTCCTGTTCTGCCCAAAGCATTAACCTAATGTTCCAGTTAAAAGGAGGAACTATTTCCAGGATTATTCATTTCTTTTTTGCCACGGGAAGCTGTCTGTTCATCTTTTAGTACTTTCCATACAACTTCCTGAGAATAATAAGTGCATTGGTGGGAACTCTTGCTTATCTTTTGATACTTGGTTGTGTTGCAGGTTATGGTTTGGTTGTTTAAAAGTTGTAAACTTTTTGATTTGAAAGCCTAAAATTTCTTGTATCCTGAAGAATTTTCTAACAAATATGCATCTGGAAGCAAAATATTATGTACAGTGCTTTTTTTTGCGTAGGAAAGGTATAATGGTTAAGGTCCCATTCACAAGGTACAAAATTCGAGCCTAACTTCTGGCCAGTGCTTGTTTGAAAGTTTTCATGTTCTCCCTGCATATCTCTGAGGATTCTCCCACCTCTGAAAAACATGCTAAATGTTTTCATCTCAGACTTGTCCAAGAACGAAGCTGTGGGCAGCAGCACAGACTCTACATGGTGCCTTGTAGAGGTAAGAGTTTTATAGACCACTACTTTGGGCATACACTGTGGTGTGCAGTATCTTCAAGATAGGAGAACATTGATCACAGACTGTGTGCCATGGCAGGGCTAGCCACACGACTATATAAATATGGCTCTAGGTGATTTGGTCATTCTGACTAATGTCTCCAAAATAGGCATGGCTATTTGTTGCTGTTAAGTGAGTTGAGAACCCAGACTACTCCAGCTTACACCAAGGACCAATGCTTATCTTGTTGCTGTTGGACAGTGTTCACCTGTCATAAAGTGCAGCAGCACTGGGGTCAGCAGGCTATTGGTTGGTTGATGTCCATTTACCTAGTTTGGGTTACCTGGGATAGCTCTGTTGAGCGAATGCTGGATGTAAAACCAATCAGCCTGCCAAATATGAACTAAGAATTGCTGCACTCATTGTAGTTTCACTGACAGTTTAGAACTTGGAAGTGGATTGGATGATGGTAAGGAAGAGGATGGACATCCTATGTATCCAAGAGACAAGATAGAGGGGCAGTGCAACAAAGCCAGTTGGCTTGGGATCCAAATTTTACAACTCGGGAGGAGGACGGGATAGAAATGGTGTTTAATTATGGCGAGGGAGAGGCTTGAGAAGGCAGTGAGATGTGTCATCAGAATTAGTGAACCCAGCCTAATGATAGGGCAGTATTCATAATCTCAGCCTGTGCCTCACAGCAGGGTTGTGAGAAGAGTGCATTCAGAAAGCCATTGCAAGACTGACTAGATAAAGCAGGACAACACAAATTGGCATTGATAATGGGTAACCTGAATGTATGTATCGGGACAGACTGAACATGATGTAAGGACGGTCTAGGTCGACATGGATGAGGCAACAGGAATAAAGGAGAGTCCATTCTAGACTTCTGTCTGTCAGATGCCCTAATATTAGCCAGCGCATGGTTCAGAAAGAGATACGGTCACACAATCACATACAAGAGTGACCAACATGCATCTCTGGTAGACTTCCTCCTATTATGGAAAGAGCACTGTGGTAGAATTAGCAACTGGATAGTCATCAGTTGGCCTAAAGCATAAACCACTGCATCTGAAGTAGTTTACTTCATTTTGTCTTCAACCTGTGGGTCTTCAGATCCATATCGGATTTGACATGGCCGCATTTTCTAGCTACGGCTCTGAGCTTCATGCTCATCCCCCTATGCATAATGCCCCCTGTCTCCCTTCTCCCATCAGATCTCATTTGGCACCTGAGAGGAAGCAAAGCTGTCCGAGCTCCATTGCATTGATAGCGTAAATTTGGTAAAAACTTTTGTCTTTCTGACTACTCATCTCTTATCCTTTTCTATACTTCATGGCTTCTTCGTAGTTTGTGTTTTTCTTGTAAGCTTTTCTATTTTCCTCCCCTCTTCTCTTTCCTAGAGTGTGTGTGTGCGTGTGTGTCTATCTTTTGATCCAGTTTAGGCATGGCGGATGCCCCAAAACCTGGATTCAAAAGATGCACAGAGTGTGGCCATAAGCTTTCCCCGGCGGATGGCCATACTCTGTGAGTGTGTTGTTTGAGGGTGGCTCACCTCCAGTCCAACTGTCCTATTTTTGCACTGGGTTTAACCCCAGAGCACTTAAGGACAGGCATGACAAACTAATTGTCAAGGGCCTATTGCAATCCACTGCTGGGATGGATGTCCCACCTTCTCCATCCAAGCAAGCAGCGCCTGCTGCTTCTTTTTCCCCTTCCTCGGCCTCTGGGACTCACCCTCCTGCCAAGAGGTCTGGGGAAGTGGATAAGGTCAATAAAGACTTGCCTTGCAAGTGCTCCCCCGATTGCTTGTCAGAGGCCGGCCCCCCGCCGAAGGCTAAGCCTGTTTCCAGGCCTGCTTCCCTCGGCTCAGATCCCCAAGGTTCTCCCCTGAGCTTGAGGTCCTAATCAGCAGGTTGCCCTGTAGGCCTTATCCTCACTGGCTATCCCAGCCCACTATGGTGTCCTCCCGCTCCACCCGGAGCCTTTTTGAAGCAGAGATGGACAAGATGATGCAGAGATTTGTCCGCACTCAAATCCAGATGGAGGTCTTACCAGGGCCTTCTCCCACTGGAGCGGGTGCCTTCCAACCAGTTTTTAGACCTATCAGTCCTTCTCCGATTTGACCTGTGGTTTCAGAGCTGTTGGATCCGAGGATGGTCGGAGCCGAGGGGTTGGTGCCGATGGTACCTTGTATGTCGACGCTGGCCAGTGCCCTGAGTGTGTCTTATCTGACTAGATCAGATCCAAGCTCTCTGAGCCATAGCCTCAGGGTCGGATCCAAGGGGGTACTCTCTGCTCCGAGCTTGTCTGAGAGGAGCATCCCTCTCGGCTTCTCTGCTCTGACTCTGCGTTCGGATCAGAGTGGAGCGGTCTCCGCTAGTTCAGCCTAGGAGGTCCATTCTCCCTCTGCATTCGACGTGGTGGAGAGGGTTCTCGCAGGGTCGAGGCCTCTGACCTATTTTGTCTTCGGAGTCTGTCCAGACCCCCTGGCCTCGAGTGCAGGTCTGATCATCTTGCCCTCTCAGGGACAGCCCATAGCCGTAATGCCTCAGGATGTTCCAGTCTTGGAACAATCCGCTTGAAAAATCTCCCCAGAGAGTCCCCCTGAGGAGCTCCCCCATAAGCGTACATGCAAAAGGAGGCACTTGGAATTCTCCTCCATAGTCCCTCACAGAGGACATGGACCTGCATGAAGGGGAAGGTTTCCCCAAGATCACCCCTGAGGATGTCTCCTTTTGAGACATCATGGAGATCCTCTGCCAAAGGTGGGGTGTGGTCGCCCCAAAACCAACCTCTGACGAGTCTGTTTCTGGAGGCATTTGGCTCGGGCCCATCTACCTCTTGGTGTCATCTCCTGCTGATCCACTCATGGATCTGAAAACATCTAGAGCATGGAAGGAGCCGGACACCGTAGAGCCAATACCCAAATGCCTGGAGAAGGTCTTAAGCCCCCCTGCAGACAAACTACACTGACACAAGGGATGCCCTGTAGATGCTATGCTGGTAGCGGTGGACACCAAAAAGGAACTTGCTCAGGAGAGCTCCACGGTCCCACCCATTTGACTGAGAGTCGAGGACACTGGACCGTTTTGGGAAGCGAGTCTATGCTTTAGTGTTCTTGTGTGTGAGGGTGCTGAATTACATGGCACACATTATTCAACTCCAGAGAGATCTGGTCAAGGAAGTTATGGAGTCAACCCTGGGGTCCATGTCGGCAGAGGACAGGAAGACGTTCGATGCATGAATGGCCACCCTAAAATCTGTAGCCAACACGTCCATGCATTTGCTCTCCCATGCCATGGAGGGAGCTGCACGGGCGGTGGGGTCAGGCTTTGTCATCCGGCCCCATGCCTGGCTCTGCTTATGTCAGTTCTCGGAAACCCTTCAAGGTGTCTTTTACCAACGCCCCTTATGATGGTTCTTCCCTCTTTGGGAAGACAGAGAGACATTAGTCCAGAGCGAAAAGGATGGGAAGACACTGTCTGCTGTCGGAGTCTGCTTCTCACTGCCACAAAGGTCCTTTTTCCAGGAACCAGCGAGGCCAGAAGATGATGTGGTTCCGCACATCTCGGGCATTTTCCCAGGATGCTCAGGACTTGCCTTCCCCTAGAGACAGAGGGGATCCTAGGAATTTCGGGTCCCGAGAACCTTTCTCGGATAAACCCGGTCAGCAATCCTGAGGTGTTGCCTGGCTGTCCATCTCTGGAGGCAGTCGGGGGTCATTTGTTACTCCACCCACTAGCATGGGAGTCCATCACCACAGATAAGTGGGTGCTGCGAGTCATATCCAGAGGATATTTCGTTCCCTTTAAGAATTTATCGCCTTCCAACAAAACCTCCAAGACGTTCCACCCACGCAGCAGGAATCAGCAGATCAGGTACAGTCACTGCTGAGAAAACGAGTCATCCAACCAGTCCCCCCCCCCCACCCAGACCAGTCCAGATCCGGGGTGTACTCCAGGTTCTTTTAGTGCCAAAAAAGACTGAGGACCTCAGACCAATATTGGATCTGTCCCAGATGAACCTGTCAGTAACCAAGACAAAATTCCAGATGGTCACGATTCAATCTATTCTGCCTTATCTGCAGGACAACGACTGGATGTGCTCGATCGACCTCCAGGATGCATACTATCACATCAGAAGCATACTATCACATCAGAATGCACAGGTGCTCCCGGAGGTTCCTTGGCTTCCGACTGGGAGCCAGTCATTACCAATTTTGGGCCCTCCCCTTCGGTCTCACCACAGCCTCCTAGGTGTTTACCAAGGTGTAATGGCAGTGATAGCAGCTCACCTGAGGCTTCAGGGAATTCAGGTCTTTCCATATCTGGACGATTGGCTCATTACCTCCCCCTCAGAGCATCTGCTATGTCACGCCAGGGACTCCTTCCTTCAGTTAGCCAATAAGTTGGGAATTACTATCAATATGAACAAGTTGTCTCTTCTCCCAGTTCAGATTCTAGATTTCATTGGGGCATGGCTGGACACAATACAATCGAAGATGTTTCTCATCTCAGACAGGGTACGCAGCTTGAGGATACATGTATTACATATTCTACAGACCCATTCACCCATAGCCAAAACAGTGCTAAGAGTTTTAGGTTCTATGGTGGCCACAATAAATCTTCTCCCCATGGCACACCTTCACATGAGGATACTGCAGTGGACTCTAGTGGTCCAGTGGTGTCTGTTAGACCTCCCCTTATCCTTTCCAGTGAGAATCTCAAAAGCATGCAAGGGCTCCCTTTGGTGGTGGATTCAGTCCCCGAATCTCCACAAGGGGCGTCCCTTTCAACCTCCTTTACCCCAAACCACGATGACCACGGACGCTCCTTACTTGGGCATTAATTGGGAGAGACAGTCTAAGGCACGTGGTCCCCTCACGAGACCTATTTGCACATCAGTGTTCTAGAGATGAGTGGTTCATGCATTGCAGGCCCTCCATGCTCATCTTCCTCTGGGAACGATAGCAGTTCAGACAGATATGTCAAGTGGTCTGGTATATCAATAAACAGGGGGGAACCAGATCTTATCCCTTATTTCGAGAGGCCATGAGAGTGTGGGAATGGGTGATCTCCACCGGCCGTTTTCTAGTGGCAACGCACATCCCGGGACAGTCCACCATCTTAGTGGACAGGCTCAGCAGATCCATTCTGATGCCTTACGAGTGGTCTTCGAAACCTTCACTAGTGGAACCAATCTTCCTAGAGTGGGGTTTTCCTTACTGTGATCTCTTTGCATCTCTTTCCAATGCGAAATGCAGTGTTTTTTTCTCTTTGAACCCCCCCCCTCTGGGGGAAGCCCCCAGAGATGCTCTGATTCATGCTTGGCCTACCGGGCTCCTTTATACATATTTTCCTCTTCCCCTCATGTCGAAGTTTCTGCAGAAAGCACGAAGGCCGGGGAGCACTGTGATCCCTATCGCCCCATTCTGGCCTCTACAGGTTTGGTTTCCCTTATTCAGGTCTCAAATTACACTTGCTGGACATACAGAGGCAGTTGAGGTTTTATTTGCACAGAACTAAACCCTTCTGCAAGTCTGATCAGCTTTTTGTATCCTATGCCAAGCCCTTTTTAGGCAAACCTGCCTCTAAAGTGACTATTGCTCGCTGGATTTCTCAATGCATTAGCTGGGCTTACTCAGAGGTTTGTCTCTCTCAGGAAAAGCGAAAGCTCATTCGACCCGTTGTATGGCTACGTCAGCGGACTTTTGGTCTAGGGTCTCTTTGGATGATATTTGTTCAGCTGCTAGTTGGGACTCATCTCACACCTTTATTTCTCATTATAAACGGGATTTGGTCTCTAGGAGTAGAGCATCCTTTGGCTCTACGGTGCTCCGGACTATCCTTTCCTGAGGGCCTGCCAAGAGTTGGGTAGCTGGGGACTCTGTCCCACAGGTTGAAGACCAAATGAAGCAAACTACTTCAGATAAAGAAGTTATGTACTCGCCATAGCATTCCATCTGAGTAGTTCTACTTCATTTGTCTTAAACTGTCCCCCCCCGTCCTTCCCCCTAGCCTTATCCTTTGGGATAATATACGTCCCTTGTACCAGACAATTTCTGCTGGGATCTTTGGTTATGCCAGGGCTAAAGTTCTCTTGTGATGTTTTCTGTTGGAGGATAAGGTGTTGTATGGTCGTATAATTATCCGTTGGGCAGCAAACTTTATCTGAAGGGAGAAGGGGGACAGAGTCATTATGGGGGGAGGATCATGGAGCTCGGAGCCGTAGCTAGAAAATGCGGCCGTGTCTGATCCAATATGGATCTGAGGACCCACAGGTTGAAGACAAATGAAGTAGAACTACTCGGATGGAATGTTATGGTGAGTACATAACTTCTTTTTTGCCACAATCCGCTGCAAGCAATGGTCAGAGAAGGCTCTGAGGTCAACATTCATAGGAAGTTACCAGGCTAGCAGCCATAGAGCCTTTATAAGCCAAGCCATGTTAATGCCAAGTATCCCCATTTGTACTTTTTGGGTAGTTTGCAGAACAAATTTTTGAACAGAGTGAGTCTGATCAACACTGGCTATCCCTGCCCATGCGTGACATGGGTGCAACCCCAGGGACGAATTTGCGGTGTCTCATCCAACTGTATAGGTTGTGTTTAAACAAGGGTCCTTGAGGAGCTTTGTTTTATGTGAATAGGAAGTCATGTTCCAGAGAAGTGTCAGTCTCTGGGAGACGCATCTGTCTCACCAGCATATTCTGTTAGTCACAAGCTAGATTGAGATCCCTAGAGCAAGGGACTCTTATGCCATTTGAGTTGCGAAGGTGCAGCATTTCCATTGGCAGGGTTGGAGATTGCCCTATAGGCCAGGCACAAGTCACCTTGCAGCAGCCTATAATATACAGAGTAAAGTGACAGGGCTTTCAGCCTGTCCATGTAGGTCATGGCTTGGAATCCCTATATTTTCTGAGTGAGAAACCTCTGCGGTCTCTCTACCTGCTGCAGTTGTCTGGTGAGGTACATGCAAAAGGGTACATTGTACTCTTATTAGTGGTCTGAGAATCGAGTACAGTAGAATGATAGCATCCCTAACCTGGATGCTGTGCCCTTGCTTATGAGGTGTGCAACACAGAAGGCTTTCCTTACCACTGTGGAAACTTAACTGTCAGCCTGTGTTCCCAAGTCTCGCACCACTGGGTTGGAACTTGGGGGTGCTGTCAGTATTGTAATTTGTAGGGAATTCCACTTTGCCAGAGGGAATGGTAATGCATTTTTTTTGCATTTAGTTTTAGAACATGGCTTTAGCACCAGTCATTTGTGTTAGTCCATTTTGTAATATGTCAGCATCATTTGGAGACACTATGATTGCTCCCAGTTTGCAATCATTAGCGAACTTGGTGAGCTAAAGGCAGTCTACATTGGCCTGGACTTCTGAGAAATAGATGCCAAGTAGTAAGGGGCCCAGCACAGACCCCTGTGGTACTCCACTGGTGACTAGTCTACTGGTGGAAGTGGAATAATCCATCCATCAGACTGAAGACCTAGAAGTTGAGTGGAGAGAAAAGACTGCAGTTCAAGGAATTACTTGGGACTGTAGCACCTCAAGAAGAAGAGGAAATAGGTGAAGTTAAGAATGGTAGTGCCTCAAACAACATGTGTGAGGACTACAGAACAGATATGTGGCCGAGCCAGGAGTGGAAATAAGGTACATAAGAAAATCTGGTGATGGAATGCAGAAGTCCAGGAAGTCCTCAAAAGAAAGGAGGCATACAGGAAAAAAGTGGGAGATAGAAAAGAAAGACCAGACTAGGAAGGAGCATTGGTTGGCTAAGAAAGGAGTTGCAGTAATGAAGAACAAGACATCAGAGACACTCTACCAGCTTCTGGAAAGTGACTTGGTAGATGGCAGAAGGAAACTATATCCTTTTGCAAGGCAACGACAGAAAGCTAGAGATAGTCAGATGCATTTCATAAGGGATGCCAGCAGCAGCCTGTTTACCAGTCCACAGGACATCAAAGGCAGATAAAGGAAAACCCGGCAGAAGCTGTACTGCCCAAGACACAGTCTGCAGTGAGAGAAGAGGAGGAGCCCACCTTAGAAGAAGTAAGAACAGCATTAAGGAAAATGGAAGTTGGGGAAAGCAGCAGGCTGAAATGAGATCACTACAGATATGATAAAGATGTTGGGTGAGACGGGAGAAATGGCTGCTAAGGGTACTCAGCGGTGTGGAGGGGAAGGCATATCCTAGATAAATGGAGAATAAGCATACTAGTGCCAGTGTTCAAGAACAAAGGGGACATTCGCAACACTGGGCATTACAGAGGTATCAGACTCCTGTCACAGTGCATGAAAGTTCTGGAGAGGGTGATTGATGAATATGTAGTGTAGCTGAAAGCAGGATGGGAGATGAGTAGTTCAGATTCAGATCAGGATGCAGCCCAACTAACTCAATGTTTGCAGCGAGACAGCTAATTGAGAAGAAGCTAGAGATGAAGATTGAGTCTAACTGGGCATTCCTAGACTTGGAAAAAAACATATGACAAAGTTCCAAGAAGGATAACTTGGACGGTCCTGTGGTTTGAAGTCACAGAAACATTGGTAGAATTAGTGCTAGCCATATACAAGGACTCAGTGACTCAAGGTGAACAGTGTTCAGTCTCACAAAGGGGCTTCCAGTGGGAGTGGGTGTGCATCAAGGTTCAACTGGGTCTACTGCTGTTCATACTGATGGTGGACCACATTAGCAAACCGGTCGGAGGGGACATCAACAAAGTTGCTGTATGCAGAAGGTGTGGCATTACAGGCAGACTCTGAGCAAGAACTTCAGCAAAGGATAGGGGAATGGAATGCAAAACTGAAGTCATGTGGGATGAAACAGATAAGACAGTTACTATGGCAGCAAATGGGGAAAAATCAGAAGAAACTGAGAATTGAGATAGAATAGACAATAGTGGAACAAGTTAACATCTTTAAATATTGGAGAGGGGAGGTTGAGGAGAAGGGGAATCTGAATGAGGAAGTCAGAGCTAATCAGAAGGGCTGCAGCCAACTGGCACATTGTGTCAGGTGTAGTATATGACAGAAGAATGCTAAATAAACTGAAAAGTGAGGTGTACAAAACAGTGGTGTGAGCAGTACTTCTGTATGGTAAAGAAACCTGTGCAGTAAAGGCAGAGCAGGTGTGGAAGCTATAAGTGATGGAGATGAAGTGTCTGAGATGGGTGGTAGGATGCACATTGTGGGACAGATGAAGAAATGAGAATGTAAGAGCAGAAGTCAAAGTAGCTCCAATTACAGAAAATGTCAAAGGATACAGATCACAATAGTTTGGACATGTGCAGAAAAACAGAAGGCAATCTGGTGAAGAAGATTTGGGACATAAAGGAAGACTGCAAAAGGGAACGAGGGTATCTAGGAAAGAGGTGGATGGATTGTACGAGTGATGACCTGTGACAGTCAGGCATGCATGTCGAAGAAGGTAAGAGAGTGGCATTGGAGAGAGAGAGAGAGAGAGAGAGAGAGAGAGAGATGGGGATGGTTGACACAACACCCCAACCCCATGTAGAAAATGGGGGGGGGGGTGGTGATGATTTGTGTAGGAAAGGAGCACCAGGTTTCTTCCAGTGAGCACTGCACTGTCTTTAAGAAGAACTCTGTACTGTCTTTAAGAAGACTTTATCAACTATGTCTAGAAACCTGGGGGACTACTTGGATCAGTTAAAGCTAGAGCTTTGACCCAGGTGAGCTGTACCCAAGGAATGCCTTTTATCAGTGGCCTACAAACTAGAATGACCAGAATAGAGTGGCGTTAGATGATCCCCACCACAATAACAGTGGTTAGGAAATGTGAGGCATTGGAGACCCCCACCAGTCTCACAATAACTTGCAGATGGTAAACATGGTGAGCTGTAGCCAAATGATTTCCGGGTCTTTTGCTTTGGTATTACTGAAACTATTCCTGTCTTGACCCCTTTGGAGGCAGGCTATGGGACTCATCATTTGCTGCTGCTGCAAAGGCTTTGGCAAGTGTTGTACAAATATCCTGGTAGGATGTAGGTTACAAGTCATCCATGCAAGATATCTTCCCCTCTGGAATCTTGGACACCCCATTGAAATTTGCAAAATGTTAGAAAGATTCTGACAGTTTTAATAGACCATGAATGGATTAGGGCTATTTCGATAATTGTAGTGGGCCCTTTACTAAGATTGCAGCTTCCTTTGGCAAGGTAGGCCAATTGCCTAAGGCCATGGCAACCGCAACTTTTAATTATTTCACAGCATGGCAAAGAATAACTCCACCAGTGGCACAGCCCTCTTTGGAGTTTCCCATCCTGCTGAAGAAATGGAGTGAATCTCTGCTCTCTTAATTCTTTGAATTCTGAGCTTGAAGGGGAAGATCAAGTTTTTTCTACCCAAATTTCCTCGCCATTAACTGCAACTCTGACTATAAAGAAATTTCTTCTGGTTTACTTCCTTTTACTTTGAATTTTATATGAGATGACTTTAAGTGGGTTTCCAGTGTAGTGATGGGATCAAATAAAGAATGCTACCTGGACCTTTTCGGCCAGACTCCCTTCTGCTTGTTCTCCAAAACATGAAAAGCATCTGAAGAGTTCAATATGTCTATAAATATCTTTACCGAAACTTAATGGGTGTTCCAGTGGTTGTTTCATTGGAAGCCTTTTACTTTGTGTGTGTGTGTGTGTGTGTGTGTGTGTGTGTGTGTGTGTGTGTGTGTGTGTGTGTGTGTGTGTGTGTGTGTGTGCGCTTGTGTAGATGGAGCAGTTCTAAGTTGATAGTTGGTCTAAACATTTTCCCGACTGTTGAGGAGAAACAGAGCTCTGGACCACTTTGGAAAGAAAGTTTAGACCACTGCTACTGTTGTGTTGTGTGCTAACAGTACACATTTGTCAGTTCATAAGTATCAAGGGAAACAGAGCTCTGGACCACTTTGGAAAGAAAGTTTAGACCACTGCTACTGTTGTGTTGTGTGCTAATAGTACACATTTGTCAGTTCATAAGTATCAAGGGAAATGGAGACCATTTCACACGCTGTAGTAAATACAGCAGTATGAGTCAGTTATACCTTTTAAGTTATGGTCCCAGACTGTGAAGTTCTGCAGCAGGTATTAACAGCATCACACCAACATTTAATAGCATACAGAACTATTTTAAAATGTCTCAATAATATGCACACACTAATCTTCAAACCAGTACTTACACTGTTATTACTCTGTTCCCAGCTCCTTCCCTTCCCTCTTCTTTCTAGATCTTTGTTTTATTTTATTTATTTTATTGCATTTGTTTACCGGGAAAGTGCTCATTTTTAGTGGAGGCCTGGGGAGAAAAGCTCCAACAAGAACATGGATGAGAAAAAACTTAAACATTAATTGGTGCAGAAGTAGAAACATTTACACATAGTGATTACAGTGATATATACAGAATATATATATATATATATATATATATATATATATATATATATATATATATATAAAAGCAGGAATTTAATTGGTTTGAGTACAGTAATATATACGGAATATATACTTAAAAGCAGGAATTTAGTTGGTTGCCATTTGAATTCAGAGAGGTATGTAAATCAGCAGCATCAGCATCTTGAGGAGCCTCCTCCCAAAGTCATACCACTAGCCCAATACTTGGCTGTCTCTCCTCAGTTACCATAAAATACTGTTCAAACCAGTCTGTGAGCATACGCTCTTTTTTTGTTTTCAATGATCACTGAGATTTGGATTTAATTTAAAACTTATTACATTTTTACAGCAAACACACTGACGGCCATTTGCTAAACAAAACAGTCTTAATTTGAAAATGGACTTGCCACGAGCAGCAGTATATAACTCTTCCTTTGAAACTTAAACTCATTGAAAATGCATCTGGCAATCCATTAAACTACAAGACATGCTGGGACAGCATAAAGTAAAGCACTAATTAGCGTCTGTATGAGGGGTGCAGGCATTCAAAAGACAAATGTGCAATGCATTTGCTAACTGCTTGGGACAGCCCACTGGATTCAAGTGTCCCTTTTCGGGGCAATCTAAGGGCACAGTCTGGTGAGGTGACTTGGTCAGATTCACATTAGAAAAATGAAGGCTGAGGGAATCAAACTCTGCACTATAAAAGCAATTCATAGCCTAACTCATCCAGACAGACTTTTGTAGCCCAATACAGTACATTTCACACTCGTGCCTGTAAAAAGAAAAAAGGGGGGTAATTAATGTATTTATAGTTAAAAATTAACATTAAACTTGTTGACTTCATGCTGTCATTTATTCACAGCCAAATAATAAACACATTGTCAACAGTTAATAAAACTAGGAAGCTAAGGATAGCTTCCAAAGAACGTGGCTCATGTGATGTGGGGTGGGAGGTTGGCATAATGGTTAAGGTATTTACCTTACAGACACAAGGTGCAGGGTTTGATTCTCACATGGGGAAATTGGCTAGGCTTAAAATGGCCCACAAGGGCACTTAACCTAGTACTAATCTATGAACCTGTTTACTGCAAGCATTTACTTCCATTACACCATAACTGTTAACCGTTGTGGGATGGGATGCAGGAACCACATTTTTACACACAGATACACACACACACACTCTATATATATATATATATATATATATATATATATATATATATATATATATATATATACATACACACACACACACACACACACACACACACACACACACACACACATTGCAGTCACTTGCATGGCTATGTATGTCAGATAATCTATTTAAGAACAAGTGAATGAATACATTAATAAATAATGAGCTAGAAATATATCTGTTTGCATACCATTGCAAACCCTCTTTGCCCTCTCAACTTCTTAGCTAAAATCACAGACAAGACACAAAAGTAAGGAACATATTTTAAATGTTTCTGTTCATATTCTTAGAAAGTTGGGATAATAAAATCCTTTGCATTAATGAGCATTTTCTTAAAGGTACAAAGTTCGAAATTCATGCCTGTCATTATTTAATGACTGTAATCCATAACAATTTGTCAGCCACACATTTGATGAGCAGTACACAAAAAATTCCTCTCAACTTTGCTCAAAAATTATGGATATAGCCAAAAATAAAGATGGGACAAAGGGCCAAATGTTCTTTATCTATTTGTTAACCAGATAAACTCGTACATGTCCCTTTTTCAGGGGTGACGCAGGAGCACTGACTGAGTGACTTGCTCAAAGGCAAACAATAGGAAAATTGAGGTAGAAAGATTCAAACCCTGTACTTCTGACTAGATGAAGCTATTTGTCAGTAGCTTAGAGACTTAAGTGCCAGACATCTATAATTAACTTGGGAAGTATTTTCTGAACAATAACTATGAAACTCTAATGACTATCATCCTTGATAATTTATTAGATAATGAATATGTTAAGGAGGGTCTGGCATTTAGTGCAGTGGATTAAGGCTCTAAACTCTTATGAGCTTCTTTCTGCAGTTAGGGGTTCATGGTTTGATTCTTCCTTTAAGTCTTTTCCACTTACAAACAATGAAAACAATGTGAATCTTTCTGGCTTAGTTCAGATCTGGTGTGGGAGCCATCTTGAAGCAGTGGCTGCCGTGTAGTGAGAGTACATTGATTGCGGTTATTTTTCCATTTGTGTTTACTTTTTACTGTCTGCTTTTTATATTGAGATCAGCTGATGAGCTCACTTCCACTGTAGTGGTAGTTGAATAGTGGTTCTTATGAACAAGTGAAGTTTTCAGCGTAAAAATTCTTCCTGTCTTTGGTGACTAGCACACCAGCCAGCCCTGAGCTTTAAATAGCTATTTGCATGGGCCTGCACATAATTGCTGCATAGGTCTGTGTGTTATCACCTATGGATTCAGTTGTTTAATCACCATCTCTCCCTCCTACTCGCCTCCCCAAGATCCTATAAATAATAGCACTGGCCAGCATGAAGATGTAGATGGAGACAGCAGTCTACCTTCCCTTCCAATGCCAGCCTTTTAACACTTGGTATCCCAAGGCAATGTAGTAACCGCCACATGCTCACTGAAATTGAAATCTTCAGCCAAATTGATTCCATCTGAGAGAGATGTAAACAGATAGCTAATTTGAAGGTGGGCAACTCTAAATCCCTTGCACACAGTAAGCATCATATTGTTTGATACTATGAGTGCAAAACAATGATATGCTAATGTGATTAAGAATTCACGACCTAAATTTCCCAGAACTCGTAAGAGTAGGTTTTAGTGAACCCCCCGTCAAATACATTTACTATACACACCTCTGCTTCAGCACGTCACAAACAGCACTACACCCTGAGCCTAACAAAATAAATCCACATCTGGAAACATTCTAGCAATTGGTGACTCCATTGTTAGGATTCCATACTCATAAGGCTAAACAAGGACAGGGTTACAGTTAAGCTCTCTTGGGAACCAGGATTGCTGATATTTTAAGAGCCCTTAAAATCTTCTCCTCCTTGAAATATAATTATGAGTTGATTGTAATCCATGCTGGAATGAATGAGCTGGTATGAAAACCCATAAAAACATGCAAAAGGACTTGCAGAAATGTGCTACACATGTTCCATCAGCAGTAAGATTCTGGTCTGGAGCATACCTCTCAACCTGGAAACATCAAAAATCTGGACAAAGGCCCATGAAAAGTAGGTACAACTAGCCAAAATTATCGCTGATTTACATAAAATGTGCATGTTTAATTATGTAACCCCACCCACTCCAGTGGAATTTTGGAATACTATATTATATACACACACACACACACACGTATAAACAAGTACGGACAGACAGGCACACACACACAAACTCACTTACACTTTGTTGAGTGAACACATTCTCAGATACGTCCTTTTAATTAAATTGCTCCCACACAAAACCCACTTACTGTCTCTAATTTTGCTGCTTAATGGTGCTTCATTCATTGATATAGCTGATGAATCATTCTCATTTAAAGCCAATAATACCAGAGATTGAGTGAACTATTAATTTTGAAAAGATCCATGCTAATGGACTGTTGGAGTCGGCACTGCCTCTTTCTCATGTGCACAATCACACACTCAGAATGCATGCATGTACGTATACACACACACACACACACACACACACACACACACACACACACACACACACACACTCTTTTACTTTTTATTGTATCATTTTTTACACTTGATAAATAGCAAAGCACTATTTAATTAGATAAAACAAAAACAAAAAATGGTAACCATTAGCTTTTTAACTGTTCAAGTTTCACAGCAGCATTTTTCAGTGGGCAGTACCTGTCCTTTAACACCCTGCTGGAAAATGTTCATCCCATAATCAGAGTTGTCTTATACATGTCACTCATGCTGTTAAGTTGTAATAAAAAAGTACAATAGTTCTTAAATGAAAGTCCCAGCAGTAGAGACAAAGAAAGATACTATGAACATTGATAGGAGAGAGCCACTTCATATCAATCCACTTTCTCAAAAAAAAAAAAAAAAAAAAAAAAAGCCGTAATAATACACTATTGTCAGGAATTCAAAAAGTCTGATGTTAAGCAAAAGTTACATACTGCACCTACCCTTCTTCTTAGAGACAGGTTTATAGATTAGTACTAGCTTACTAGGCTAACCTAACTGCCCTTGTGGGCCATTTTAAGCCTAGCCAATTACCCCATGTAAGAATCAAATGTTGCACCTTGTGTCTAAGGTACCCAGCTACCCATCCTAAATAAATTAACATTTTTAGATACAAAGCACAATTTAAGTGATTTAAATTCATGAAAAACTTACACGATAAACAATGAAAATGTCACTATGGCTTCTTTGTATTAATGTGCATGTACATATGTCACTGTAAAGTGTGATTTAATAAAGATGTTTAAACTTCTTTTAGTCTTATAAGAGTTGCTTAGCAAACAAAAGACTATTAGCATTAACTGACATTTCTGACTTTTCAAGAAGTTAATATTTACTGGTAAGCAGCAGCTACAATCTGCCACTCGCCTTATCTGCCCGTATTGGGTTGATGGCCATTTCTCAGTGTTTGCAGCCATCTTAAAGGCAAACTTACAATCAATACAAAAATGTAAAATATAAGCCTTTTGTCAAGAGCAACAGTTTGAGCCGTCCAGTTGACACATTTCTCTGCACTAGTAACTTTTCTACCTTGCTTTTGGCATATAAGGCCTCTTCTCACAGTCATGTATTACTGAGAAGGAACAACAGACAAAATGTACTGGCAAAAAAAAGTAAAGTAGTACCTATTAATCAGATTACGTTAACCACAAAAATACATCAATTACAGCTATTTTTTTTTTCTGGTCAGGAAAGATCTTGTTTTTAAAAGATCATATATTGTCAACCATGTGTCTGTCTCCCCGTTTCTCTAAAAAATTCATTTTTGTGTGTTAAGAATTTATTTTCCATTACATACAACTTAACATAAATAATTATAAGCAACCTTCTCATATTTTTAACTCCAGAAATACTATCATTTTGGGCGTAACAGCTCAAAGGGTTCACCTTTGTGGCCACAGATTAAGTAATAAGTCACACTCTCACTTCATTACAGAAATTATAAATTACCAAATAATTTTCTACAGGCACTCGCACTGTAGCTCATCTTTCCAAGAAAACAACAAAACTGCTTTGTAAACACTGAGTGCATTTCTTTTGAAAATGAATAAAAAGTGAAGAGAGAACAGAAATGCGTGTGGCATTAAAGAATTAGAATGAATCAGATTTTTCAACTACATCTGATGCAACGTACCAGATTTCAACTCAAACTGTAGCTCCGTCCCTCAGAGCAGACAATCACACAGCTTTCAGTGCATAATTGCATATTCTTACCAAGAATACAATGTTCTCACTCTGATCATAGTTGCTTACGACCACACACTGTTAACACAATCTGCACCATAAAATGCTTACAAAAGTATCTGCTAATCTAAAAAAATCCATACTTCAAAAAAAAAAAAAAAAAGCTTTTGTAACATACCTAATCAGCATCAGCATTCACATGAACACAACTGCTTTTAAGCGAATTCCCTTCAACCTTTCACCCTCTGTCACCCCATTTATTACTTATGAAAAATATACATGCAAACATTTAACACTGGGCATCGGTATATTTATGAAAGTTTTAGCTAGTTTATTTACATTCTAAGAAGGCCAGCCACCTTCTACTAAAAAGCTGCTAACAACTAAGAATCCACCAACACTGCACCGCTACTTTCCTACCATTGCTATGTGGGGTTTACAGTGCCGGCTGAGTGGCTGATCATTTCTTTTCACTTTTGCCGCGTTATCACAGGCATGGTCTCACGATGCTGGTGTCATCACGCATGCCCCCCTGCACGTTGATGATGTTGCGGGATACGATTTGTGATGACTGCATTAACAAAAAATGTAAATAAAGAAAAAATAAAATCAGGATTTGATGGGGCCACTCGGGAATTCGTGGCACCCCATTATTTTAGCCTCAAAACCAGGAAATTCCTAGGAATTTTGGTATGGTTGAGAAGTATGGTCTGGAGGAGTATCCTTCTTCACTAAAATGATGCCTAGATTCAAAGAAAAGATTTTCAACAATTGGCTGAGTAGCTGATGTCATTATAGGGGGATACAGTCATCGTTTGGTACAAGATGATCAACAGTCCTACTTTTAGAGCATCTCTGGTAAAGCATTTCTTGTTCAAGGGTTTCTGCGTACTGTCCAGAGTCTTTGCTATCACCATTGTGCCTTTTTTTAGGGAGTTTTCATCTAATGAGCCTCCCAACCCACCCAGCAAATCAAGTCATAAACTTGACAACATCAGGGTGGCCTTTTTGAATGCTAGGAGTCTTAATGCACCAAAAATGCCAAAAACTAGGTCTCCTCTATCAAAGTAAATTTTTTATCTGACTGACTGATCTGAGAAAACTGTGTGCAGCACTTGTTTTCATTAACTTGCTGCAGTCACTTTTAACAAAACTGGAACACTGCTATGACAAAGTTGCTAGGTTTGCCGCTAACCATACTGCAAAGTCCGATCACTGCTTAGCACTAAAACATCTTCACTGGGTAGAACTTCCGAACTACCTGATTACTATTCAGCTAGTGATGGTACATGATGTGTACCACAAATTCACAAATTGTCCTGCCTTACTAAATGTTGGGAAACCTTATTCTCTCATAATACCCAACCTGATAATGCTGCTGGAAAATCTCTGTACTGCAGCTATGTATCTGGAATTTTATTCCATCTTCCACCAGGCAGCAAGAGAACCTACACACCTTTTAAATCCCGCCTGAAAAGCCATTTCAGTAACTCTGTCCATATACATGTACTGGCTAGTTGTTTCCAGTATTTCCACTACTACCCACCCAATATCTTTACTCCCATACAAGTGTACTTTGAGCTGTTTTGTACATCTTTTTCTAAGTATTGTATGTGGTAAATACTATATTGTTGTATGTGTTTTTTATTCTCTGTATTGCTGAAACTGTACAGATTTATGTTAGGGATGTTCATCGTATTACCCTGCTGCAGTCATCACACTTGGGTTATCCTGCCGTCAGGCGGTACTGCAGTCGGCCTGAATTCCAAAGTCTTGGTCCGGCGTTGGTTGCTGTCGCTTCTTCCCTGACGTCAGTGCGCCAGGGATATAGAAGAGGCATCCGACGCCATTTTCTCCAGTCTTTCTTGCCGCGCTGTGCCCGAAGCAGAAGCAGTTCACAAGTGCCGGTCGGCCGACACCTGAGATTTTCGATTCGAATTTCAGTCCGAAGTCTTCAATAAAGCTAAGTACCCCGTTGGGGAACCCTTTCTTGCCTCAGTCCGATGTTAGAAAAAGTTAACAATTGCATTTCTTGTGGGAAGCAAATACCACATAAGGACTTCCATTCCTATTGCATTCCTTGCCTAGGCTCAGACCACGATGTCATAGGTTGTCGGTTTTGTGCTAGGTTTAATAAACGAACTATCAAATGCCGTTTTGATTTCACACGACACTATTTTGGTAGGAAATTTAATTATATCATGCCGTCAGAGCAGCTGACAAACCGGCATGCATAAAAAAACGCAAGGATAAGGACAGGCAGCCTAGGAACAAGCCAGACTCAGAGGCCTCTGCTGGGCCTGTCGCCGGTTCTCCGGTTTTCAGTGAGGTGCCTACGCAGCCTCTGACGACTGCAGAACTGGAACCCTAGACAGCTGCGGATTCTCAAGCGGAGTCTACTAGGCCGACACAGCCATCTTCATTAGGCTCTTCTGACACCGGAGCAGAAGTAGACTCCGGTGCAGTGGAAACACCCTCGGTTGCAGAAGGTGTCTTCAGACTGACTACACTCACCATTAAATCTTATGCTAAGCTTAAAACTCCTTTAAAACCAAAGAAGACTGTACATCAGTCTACAGTTCAAGGCGCCATGCCTAAGAAACAGATGCTTAAGATGGCTGAAGATTTGATTACCCTAATCAGGGGTTCCCATCCCCCTCCTGATAAGACCAAGACAAGAGGAGGATTATGCTTCCTCTGACCAGGTTTCAGTTTCCTCAAATTCTTCTGAGGAACAGGATTACACTTTTTTACCTTATGAAGACTCTGATGCTGAAGACTCTATTCCCTCAGCATCTCCCCCTGAAGACTACTCCTTTGGGGAAACTTTACATACCATGAGGGAACATTTCCACTGGGAAGGCCAGGACTACTCTGATTCTAAGAAAAGGCTCCAAGAGTTCCTTTTACTACCCCAGCACAGACCTCTTGCTATCCCTCCAGTTTTAGATATTGTGGATGATGTTTACTTGGAGTCTAGTCTAAATTCAGACTCTCTACCTCCTGCTCCGGCCAAACCAGACAGATACTACAGAGTACCTGACTCACACAAATTCTTTTATAAAAACCCTGTGGCTGACCCAGAAACAATTTCCCAGGGTCCTAAGGGAGCTAAAGCTTCTATGGCTAAAAATCCTGTGCCCTCTGAAAGGGATTCCAGAGCCCTAGATAGATGGGGAAAGAAAATGTAC
Source organism: Protopterus annectens (assembly GCF_019279795.1). NCBI lineage: Eukaryota > Metazoa > Chordata > Ceratodontiformes > Protopteridae > Protopterus > Protopterus annectens. The sequence goes on from NC_056732.1 coordinate 1,709,930,692, forward strand.
ACCTCAGCAACACTGGCTATGAGAGCATAAATTGTCAGTTTCGCATGCTGAAATATCAGCAATTTCTAAAGTCTCAATTAAAACAAAAAATGAGCACAACACATTCTGAACAGTCTGAATTCAAGGAAATGCAGGATCTGTTGCATGCAGCTGAACAGGTGGGCAAACATACTTTACAATGCGGATTTGATTCATTGGAAGCTTCCTGTAGAGCAGCTGTTACTGGCTCTGTCGTATTAGACATGCTTGGTTAAAAGAACAAAGCCTTCCTGATCATGTTAAAGCAAAATTATTGGATGCACCTTTACAGCAGGATGTATTATTTGGTGTCAAAGCAGAAGAGGTTTTAAAGAAAATGGAGGATAAGGCAAAGTCTATGCAGACGGTCAAGGATTTTTTGCAGGTACAACCCCCTCGTTTCAGCAGAAATTGGCCAATGAAAAACTGGTCCTTTCCAGCTTCTGACAGATCACAGAGAGGCAAATACAGATGCCCAAGGGGCAGAGGTCAGTCACAAGGCCCTTACAAACCTCGCCAATGGGGTTCTGCTACCCAGAAAGGAGGAGAAGACAGGCCCCAAGCTAGCAGAAGACAAACGCAATGACTCAATCCTCAAACTACCAAGCAAATCTCTCCTGGCAGCTCCCTTGGGAGGAAAATTAGCATTTATTTCAGACAACTGGCACATCATCACAAAAGACAAATGGGCCCTAAATATTGTCTCAAGGATATGGCAGCTCCCTTGGGAGGAAAATTAGCATTTTTTTCAGACAACTGGCACATCATCACAAAAGACAAATGGGCCCTAAATATTGTCTCTCAAGGATACGGATTCCACTTTCATACCTTACCAAGGATAAAAGGAATGCCAAACCTGCCACCAAATTAATGGGCAGAGGCACAAAAACAAATTATAGCTCTCATGGACATGAGAGCCATTCAACAGGTACCTACACAGGAGCAAGGACAAGGTTTTACTCAAGACTCTTTCTAGTCCCAAGAAAGGACAAAGCATGGAGACCCATTCTGGATCTTTCAATTCTGAACACCTCTCTGCAAGTGCCCAAATTCAAGATGCTAGCACTATAGCAACTTCTTCCCATGCTGGGCAAGAATGCTTGGCTAGTAACGTTGGACCTCAAGGAGGCATACCTGCATGTCCCTATCAGACAAAATTGCAGAAGATACCTCCGCTTCATTGCAGGTTCAACGTATTATCAATTCTCTGCACTGCCCTTTGGCTTATCTACTGCGCCCATGGTCTTCACAAAATGCCTGGCACCAGTAATTGCATACTGCAGACAAAGAGGAATTCAAATATACCCATACCTGGACGACTGCCTTATTCAAGCAGAAAGCAAGGACATTCTTTTAAAGCATCTGGCATTTGTCAAACACCTTCTAAGTTGCCTAGGGCACACAGTAAACAAAAATAAATCAAAACTAGTGCCCTCACAAAACATAATATTCCTGGGTGCCAGCTTGAATACAACGGCCCAGATGGCTTATCTCACGCCAGACAAGCAACAACAGCTGACTCAATATTTCAAAATAATGGCAACAAAGACCCAACTCCCTGCAAGAAAAATTCTGCAGGCCTTGGGATTCATGGCATCTTGCATACTACTAATACCATTTGCAAAACTGCATATGAGGAAATTACAATGGTACCTGAAAAGCGTATGGACTCACCACAGCCACAGCTTGGAAACAATGATGCCACTCATTCCCTGCCTTCAACAGGAGTTTCTATGGTGGGCACAGGCATGTCACCTCAACAAGGTTCAGCCTTTCACCTTACCCACAGCCAGGCAAACTATGACAACAGATGCATCGGACTATGCCTGGGGAGCACACATGGCAGGACAGTGCATTCAAGGCAAATGGACTACAGATCAGAAGCATCTGCATATCAATCAAAAAGAAGTGCTAGCAGTACAGAATGCCTTAACAGCTTTCAAGGACCTCTTATACCCAGGACAACTAATAATAAAGACGGACAATACCACAGTAATGTGGTACATAAACAAGCAAGGGGGCACACATTCCTACCCTCTATGCAGGCAAGCAATGACCTTGTGGAACACTGCACTGTCTTACCAGGTTCAATTACAAGCACAATGACTGCCAGGAAAGAAAAACACATTGGCAGACGACCTAAGCAGAAACCTCATGGATCCACACGAGTGGAAACTAGATCCACAAGTATTTGCAGTGATAGCTCAAAACTGGTGACGCCCAGACATAGATCTGTTTGCAAGCCCCCAAAACTACCAATTTCAAAAATTTTTCACAAGGACATTCCATCCACAAGCTTGGAAAGTGGACGCCCTTTCATTCAGTTGGGAAAACATTAACAGTGTATACCTTTCCTCCACTGCCTCTCCTAGCAAAGGTACTGCTGAAAGTCAGATTAGAGAGACCACAGATGATACTCATTGCATCAGACTGGCCACGCCAGCATTGGTATCCAATTCTAAGGAACATGGCCCACAGCCCACCATGGATTTTACCCACAAATTCCTCACCTGCTCACCCAGTGAGACGATCAGATTCTACACAGCCAACTCAAGACTTTAAAACTGGCTGCATGGCAAATTACCAAAACAGCCAGCCAACACCTCTATCCAAAGCTGTTATGGATGTCATTCTGGAGGCCAGGAGGCCCAGCACCAGGAAAACCTATTCAGACAAATGGAAAAGATTTTGCACCTGGAACCAGGCTAAAGGCCAAAATCCCCTTGATCCAAACATTTCTCAGATTCTACAATATTTAACGGAGATTTTGCACAAAGGACTTTTCCTTTTCATCTGTTAAGATCCACGCCTCAGCAATTTCAGTTCATTACAACACGGATCCTCCTTTATTCTCACATCCACTCCCAAGACAGTACCTCAGAGGGGCTAAGAACTTAAGACCACCAAGGAGAGCTCCAACACCTACTTGGGACCTCAACTTTGTTCTGGTAAAGCTTACACTGCCGCCCTTTGAACCAGCTTTTTCAGCTGATTTAAAATTTCTTTCCTGGAAAACTGCCCTGCTACTAGCAATAACCTCAGCTAGAAGAGTCTCAGAGCTACAGGCACTAATGGCAGTGGAGCCTTTCCTCATTTTTCATCAAGACAGAGTCTCTCTACGAACTAACCCTTCCTTTGTGCCAAAGGTGGTATCCAGTGTGGCCTTAAACCAAACCATTCATTTGCCCACCTTTTTCCCAAATCCCCAGAACAAAGAAAAAAGACTCCTACACTCTTTGGACATTCACAGGCAATTACGTTACTACTTGGATAAAACTAAGGCTTTCAGAAAATCTGACCAGCTCTTTGTAGCCTATGCTGCAGGATCACAAGGAAAAGCTATCTCAAAACAGACCATCTCTAAATGGATAGGGCATTGCATATGTTTCTGCTACACGCATCATGGGAAACTGGTACCTGCTAACATTAGGTCCCACTGCACCAGGGCTACAGCTACATCAGCAGCCTTTCTCAGGGGAGTGCCAACCAAGGCAATTCTGGAAGCTGTAACTTGGAGTTCAGTGCACACCTTCACCAAACACCATCACTTACCTCTATATTGTAAGACTAGAGCTGGTTTTGCCACTGCAGTTTTGCAGGGCCTACTAGCTTCTTCTAACCCTGTTTACCTTAGCTTTGGGATTCAACCCAAGTGTGATGACTGCAGCAGGGTAATACGATGAACATAGTACAGTTTTGTACCTACCATAAATGTAGATGTTCGAGTGTATACCCTGCTGCAGTCCAGGTTACCCTCCCTCCATCCCCTCTGAACTAGCTGAACTTATCTATACCACTCTATCCTATACAACCTCTGTGGTGTATTTGCTTGTGCCTAAAGGTATTGTTTTATTTTTATCTAGCTATATATATATATATATATTTTGCCTACCTATTGGGGGCACCTGACATCTGGGGCAAGAAAAACTGAAGAAAATGGTGTCGGATGCCTCTTACATACTCCTGACGCACTGACGTCAGGGAAGAAGCTACAGCAACTGACGCCGGACCAAGACTTTGGAATTCAGGCTGGCTGCGGGACCGCCTGATGGCAGGATAACCCAAGTGTGATGACTGCAGCAGGGTGAACACTAGAACATCTACATTTATGGTAGGTACAAAACTGTACTTTACTACCTCTTTGTGCAGGACAGTCCCAGTTTGGGCACTTGTGTCCTGAGGGGAAAAATGGCAAATGTCTTTAATATTTGCATAAAACAAGTATTTTTTGTTTCCGAAACATCTAGATATTATATGAAACAGCAAATTCTACAATAACAAGCTTTATTTTGGAAAAAAAGTGTGATAAACAGTCCTTTGTACTGGCTGCAGGTGGAGTTTGTCTTGTAAAATCTCATGTTTTCACAAAAATGTCCCACTTTTTAGGAATCTGAAAAGGTGGTAACCATAATCGGTTTGTTGCTAATTTGATGTACTGTTAAAACATTGACTATTATTATTATTTGCTAGAATGTTTGTTTATTGTACTTTTATGTTGTTGCTGCAGTTTTACAGTATTGATTTCATAATTTGTCTTTTCATACTGTTGTTGGAATTTTCTCCCTGGAGCCTTCATTGAAACCGGGCTGCTGTTGCCCAGTTGAACTTCCCCGGTCTCAAAACTAAATGCTAAGAAATACAATGTCATCCCATCTGGGAAAAAAATAAATTGCTACCACCTATTGTGTCAATGACACTCCACTATTAAATGACTCTGTCATCAGAGACTTGGGTAGATGGCCTTCTCTCTCTTGACTGTCATATATTGACTGTGGTCAGGAAATACATATACATATATATATATATATATATATATATATATATATATATATATATCACGATAAATCATCTAGAGCATCTTTCATAAAATCAAGGAAATTGGTGTGTCCCCCATCCTGGTTTGACCAGTTATACAATATGATGCAAAATTTCATGTTTTTTATTTTAATATGTCAAAGGCCACAGATGTTCCTTACAAAGAATCTCAGACCTCCGAAATCTTCACCGTCAGTAAAGGCAGGAGTCTCTCTGTACTCATAACAGTCTGTGTGACACTATGCCTTGCTTTTTTTGTGCCCTCAGGGATCGCATTATCTGAGACATAATTTTTCTCTGTGTGTCAGATAGTGTAGCCAACACTAAAACAAAAACAAATTGAATCTATATCTTTGAATAAGTAAAACCTACATAGAGAGAGAGAGAGAGGTTCATCACCCAGTGCCCCCCCCCCCCCCCCCCGGCTGTGGAATAGACTTCCCTTGCATGTCAAGTGGTGTAATTCCCTTTCTTCCTTCCTTCAAACATAGCATGGAGAATTGGATGGGTACCCTAAAGTGTACCCTGATTACTGCCCTTTTGAAGAGGTCGGTAGTACCTTAGGGAAGTCATTGGCAAGGTACACATGGCCCCTGGTCTAACAGCCTTGTATTTCCTATGACTGCTACAATATGTAATATGTGAATTTGTAATATTTATTTATGTATACTGTTGATGTGACAGCCCACCCCTACGTTTAACAATGGGAGAGAGAAAAAGAGTTGTGGATTTTGTGTGTGTGTGTGTATATGTATGCATATACTCTTTCTATATATATATGTGTGTGTATATATATATATATATATATATATATATATATATATATATATATATATATAAAAAATGTGTGTGTATACATACATGCACATGTGTGTCTGTGCATATACTTACAGTATGCATGGGAGTAAGTATAATACATAATACTATAAATTGTGTGTGTGTGTGTATGTGTGTATATGTGTGTGTGTGTATATATATATACACACACACACACACACACACACACACACACACATATATATATATGTATGTGTTTGTGTGTACGTGCACTTGCATATACACGGCGCAGTGGTGGAGCAGTTAGTGTTGTTTTCTCACAGCAAGAGATTCTCTGGTTTGATTCTTGACTGCGGTGCCTTCTGTGCAGAGTCTGCATGTCCTCACTGCTTTTGCGTGGGTTTTCTCAGAGTGATCCGGTTTACTCCCACATTCCAAAGACGTGTCTGGAGCTTTTCTCCCTGGGCCTCTACTGAAAATGGCCTCTGTCCCAGTTGGAGTTTCCCAGTAAACAGAGTGGTCAAATACACTTTTTCTGAATCTGTTGGCTAAAAGTATAAAAATGCAAACAATATATATTATGAAAAATATAAAAATATATGTTGAAAAAATGTTTTAATTTTCTTAAAGTCCAGCTGGATGAGAAGGGGGAGATCTAGATGTTTATAATATTTTTGACAGGAAATGCGGGGGCATGTGTGCTTGGGGGAGTATATAATACCCAGCTGGAATGAGTTAAGTTGAAAAGCAGAGCTAAGAATATAAAAATTTACACTTTTTGCAATGTATGTTTACATTGTATTTTCATAATGCTTAAGAAACCATATGATTTTCATTTAGATATACAAGTAGAGGAGGTGCTGTATGTCAGTCTGTCGAAGTCCTGTGCTTGTTTAAATTTTTTTTTACAAAACACTAACAGTAATAAACTACCAGTCAAACATAAGTAATTAAAACAAGAGTAACTTAAGACAGAATGTCAAACCACACCGTTATAAGCCAGTTCAAATAAATCCGTTTTTAAAGCATGCCTAAAAGCAGAACACTCTCGCAGTCAGCGAGATAGTAAGCTCCAAAGATTGGAGCTTGGTAATGAAAAGCTCCAAAGACAGATGTTTCAAGATTTACTCTTGGAACCACTGGCAGAACCCTTATCGGGCAATAAGGGACTGTCAGATCCTTCAGGTAGCAGGGACTGAATTTGTGCAAGGACAGATAAACTAAGATTCAGATGATGTTCTTCGTGTTTCACTGTTGCAGTCATCACATTTGGGTAATCTGCTGGCAGGTTGCCCTCAGTCGGCCTGAATTCCAAAGTCTTGGGTCCTGCGTCAGTTGCTGTCTTCTCTTCCATGACGTCCGGTCGTCAGGGGTATAAAACATGCAGCCGACACCATTTTCTTTAGTCTTTCTTGCCACACGGTGCAGAAGCATTTTGCAAGTGCCGGTCGGCCGACTACTGAAATATTCGAGTTTGAGTTTCAGAAACGAAGTCTTCACTAAAGCTAAGTACCTCATTGGGGAAACTTTTTTCTTGCTTTTTACCGATGTCAGATACCTCATAAGGATTTCCATTTATACTGTATTCCTTGCCTAGGCCCTGATCACAACGTGCCTGGCTGTCAGGTTTGTGCTAGATTTAACCAACGCACTATTAAGTGTTGGTATATTTTTGCATCCAAGTATTTTGGAAACAGATTTAACTACCCAGAAATGTCATTGGATAGCAATCTGACTACCGGAGTACATATAAAATGCAAAGAAAAGGACAGAGAAAGGCAGTCAAGATCCGAAACCGACGACAAAGCTTCTCCTAAGCCAGTCGCCGGTACTCAGTGAGGTGCTTTTGCAGCCCCTGATAACCCGCTACCTTTGAGCCGCAGGGCTCTACCGACACCCATGTGGAGTCCGGCATGCTGCAAGATACTCAAGGTATTGGACCGACTGATGTATCTCCCTCGGATGGGTCCGGAGCCGCTGAGCAGGCACCGGCTTCTGAGGATGTATTCAGACGTCAACATTTTTATATCAAACCGATGAAAGCTGCAAAACCTAAGGCAAAGACACCTTTTAAAACTAAAAAAACGATGCCTAAGCCACGTGCACAGGCCTCTATGCCTAAAAAACAGATGATCAAAATGGCTGAAGACCTTATTACCTAGATCAGGGGAACCCATCCCCTCCAGATAAGAGGCCTAGGCAAGACACTGACTATGAATCTTCAGATCAGGTTTCTATTTCTTCTGATTCCTCTTCAGATCAGGAATTATCTTTACCTCCGTATGAGGATTCTGATGCTGAGGAGTCTGTTCCATCTGCATCTCCTCCTGAAGATTATTAATTTGGAGAAACCTTGCATACTTTGAGGGAGCATTTTCACTGGGAGAGTCAAGACTTCTCAGAATCAAAAAAGAGACTCAGGGATTTTTTTCTTCTCCCTCAGCACAAGCCTTTAGCCATTCCCCATTTTAGACATTGTGGATGATGTGTTTTCGGAGTCAAGCTTGACCCCTGACTCCTTACCTCCGGCTCCCAGTAAGCCTGAGAGGTATTACAGGGTCCCTGACTCTCATAAATTTTTATTTAGAAACCCTGCTGCTGATCCTGAAACTATTTCACAGGGTCCAAATGGAGTTAAGGCCTCAACAGCAAAAAGCCCTACCCCCTCCGACAGAGATTCAAGGGCACTGGACAGATGGGGAAAAAAGGTTTATACATCTGCAACCTTGGCAATCAGGGCCTTAAACTGTCAGTTTCATATGCTTATGTACCAACAACATGTTATGGGATTGCTGAAACAGAAAATGATGTTGACTTCAGAATGTGCAGAAAATAAGGAATTGCAGGAATTATTGCATGCAGCTGAACAAGTTGGAAAGCATACTTTGCAATGTGGTTTTGATTCTTTAGAGGCCTCCTGCAGGGCCGCAGTTACTGGATCTGTGATTAGGAGGCATGCCTGGTTAAAGGAACAAAATTTGCCTGATCATGTTAAAGCTAAATTGCTAGATGCACCTTTACAGCATGATTCTCTGTTTGGTATTGAGGCAGAAGAGGTTTTAAAGAAAATGGAAGACAAAGTTAATTCTATGCAAACTGTTAAAGATTTCTTACAAGTGCAGCCACCTAAATTCAGTAGACACTGGCCTACAAAAAATTGGTCCTTTCCTGTGTCAGAGCTCAAAGGGGCAAATCCAGATGCCCTAAGGGTTCCAGGTACCAGGCTCAAGACTCATACAGGTCAAAACAATGGGGCGCATCCACCTCCAAAACTGGAGGAGATAAAGCGCAAACCTTTAGAAAGCAATCCCAATGACTTCCCTCTGCCTACACCAAGCACTTATCTTTTGACAGCACCCATGGGGGAAAAGTAGCACTGTTTGCTCAAAATTGGCAGTTAATAACCCAGGACAAGTGGGTACTAAACATCGTATCACAGGGATACAGATTCCATTTCCAGACTCTGCCAATGACAAATGGTTGGCCAGATCTGCCAAAAAAACAATGGGCAGAGGCACAGAAACGGGTTACGTCCCTCATGGATATGGGGGCCATTCAGACAGTACCAGAACAAAGGACAAGGTTTTTACTCAAGACTGTATTTGGTACCCGGAAAGGACAAGGCCTGGCGGCCAATACTGGATTTATTGATTTTGAATACATACCTGGACATTCCAAAATTCAAAATGCTCACCTTGCAACAGCTTCTGCCCATGCTGGGCAAGAATGCTTGGGTGGTGACTTTAGACCTAAAAGAGGCATACCTGCATGTCCCAATAAGACAGTCGTGCAGAAGATACCTCAGATTCAAGGCTGGCTTAATGCATTACCAATTCTCTGCACTGCCCTCTGGCTTATCTACTGCACCCAGGGTCTTTACAAAGTGCCTGGCACCAATATTTCCATTTTGCAGACAAAGAAGTATTCAAATATATCCTTACTTGGACGACTGTCTCATTCAAGCAGAGAACAAGGACACTCTTCTGCGACACCTGGCGTTTGTGAAAAGGCTTCTAACAAGCCTAGGGTACACAATAAATGAAAAGAAATCACAACTGGTACCCTCTCAAAATATAACATTCCTGGGTGCAAGCTTGAATACAACTGCCCAGATGGGCTTACCTCACGCCAGACAAACAAAGGCAACTGACTACTTACATCAAACTGATGGCAACAAAAACCCAATCTTCTGCAAGACAAATTCTACAGGCTCTGGGCTTCATGACATTCTGCATCCTACTAATTCCATATGCAAGACTGCATAGGAGGAAACTTCAATGGTACCTAAAAAGTTTATGGAGTCAACATTCACACAGTCTGGAAACAATGATTCCTCCCATCCCCTGCCTGCAACAGGAGTTTCTGTGGTGGGCAAAAGCCTGTCACCAAACCATGGGACGGCCTTTCACTCTACCCCCTGCCAGACAAACCTTAACAACAGATGCATCAGATTATGCCTGGGGGGCCCACATGGCAGGAAGATGCATTCAGGGCATATGGGCACCAAATCAAATGCATCTACATATCAACCAGAAAGAGATGCTAGCTGTTCAAAATGCCCTAACAGCCTTCAAGGACTTGCTTCATCCAGGACAACTGCTGATAAAGACTGACAACACCACAGTCCTGTGGTATATAAACAAGCAAGGCGGCACACACTCATACCACCTTTGCAGATTAGCCATGGCACTGTGGGACACAGCTTTGACCTACCAAATAAATCTTCAAGCTCAATTCCTGCCAGGAAAACAAAACACTCTGGCAGACTATTTAAGCAGAAACCTTATGGATCCTCATGAGTGGAAACTAAATCCACAAGTCTTCAGCATGATAGCAGAGAAATGGGGGAGCCCAGACATAGACCTATTTGCCTCTCCTTAAAATTATCAGCTGAAAAGATTCTGCACAAGGACTTATCACAGACAAGCATGGAAAGTGGACGCCCTATCCTTCAGTTGGAAAAACCTATCGGTTTACGCCTTTCCTCCTTTGCCTCTTCTACCCAAGGTCCTCCTAAAAGTCAGACAAGAGAAGCCAAAGATTATATTAATTGCCCCAGACTGGCCCCGCCAATACTGGTACCCAGTCCTAAGGAACATGTCTCAATATCCAGCTTGGACCTTGCCTCAAAAACCACAACTACTGTCCCAGCAAAACAATCCAATCCTGTACAATCAACTACAGACTCTGAACCTGGCAGTGGCTAATCCTTTAATCATACAGACGACACCTCTCAGTAAAGCTGTGATGGATGTCATTTTGGAAGCCAGAAGGCTTAGTACTAGAAAATCTTATGCTGACAAATGGAAGAGATTCTGTGATTGGAATCAAGCACAAGGAACTGATACAGCAGAACCGCACATTCCTCAGATATTACAATACTTAACTGAGATGCTGGACAAAGGCCTATCTTTCTCATCAATCCAAAATCCATGCCTCTGCCATTTTGGCTCATTACAATACAGAGCCACCAATTTTTTCTCATCCTTTACTAAAGCAGTATCTTAGAGGAGCCAAAAATTTAAGGCCTCCTAGGAGATCACCATTACCTGCATGGGACCTTAATTATGTGTTGGAAAAGCTCACCCTGTCTCCATTTGAACCAGCTGCTAGTGCTGATATAAAGTTCTGATCATGGAAGACCGCTCTCTGCTAGCAGTTACTTCAGCAAGAAGAGTTTGAGCTATAGGTCCTCATGGCTGTAGAGCCTTTTATCATATTTTATCCAGACAGGGTGTCTCTGAGGACAAATCCTACTTTTATGCCTAAGGCCGTTTCCAGTGTGGCTCTTAACCAAACAATTTATCTGCCAACCTTTTATCCAAAACCGCAGAACAAAGGGGAGAGAATTCTGCATTCCTTGGATGTACACAGACAGCTAAGATTCTACTTGAGCAGGACTAAAACTTTAAGAAAAACCGAGCAATTACTAGTGTCATATGTTGCAGGATCAGAAGGAAAGGCTATTTCAAAGCAAACAATTTCAAAGTGGATAAGCCATTGCATCCGTTTCTGCTACTTACACCATGGCAAACCTGTGCCCAAGGACATTAGGTCTCACTCCACCAGGGTTGCAGCTACTTCAGCAGCCTTTCTCAGAGGAGTACCAACCAAGGACATTCTAGAGGCTGCTACTTGGAGTTCTGTTCACACCTTTACAAAGCATTACCCTTTAGGTTCATAGGTTCATAGGTTCATACTAGGCTATCTGCCCTAGGGCATTTATAAGCCTAGCCAGAATGTGTTTGGCTTTCGCCACCCATTTTAAATTTATTTTACTATGCCCTTTTTCGAGGTTAGTATACTGTGCCTCTGTCTAACAGTGACACAGAAGTGATACCGGTAAACCTCGATCTCCCATCCACTCATCAAGATTCCTCTTGAAGAGAGTCAATGAGGGACTCTGCCTAACCTGGACTGGGATTTTATTCCAGAGTGAAGGGAGCCTCTGGGTTATGAATCTGTCCCTCCAGCATGTCTTATTTATTTCAGTGCTGAGGTTCAAGTCTCTCGAGCACGTAGCTCGATGGGATTTGGATTTTCTGAGGTGCAGCATGTCCATTAATTCCGGGTTGGACATGGCTTTATACGTCAGGCACAGATTGCCTCTGAACAGGCGGTATGCCACTGAGTAGAGCTGGAGTTTCTTTAACCGGGCAGCATATGGCATCTGTTTGAGCCCTTTGATCCTCTTGGTGAGGTACTTTTGGGGTCTTTCCAGTTGCTGCAGGTGTCTGGTAAGGTACATCTCAAAAGGGGCATTGTACTCAATTATGGGCCTGATGAGGGATGCGTAAAGAGGCACAATGACCTCCCCTGATCTAGATGTGAATCCCTTCATGATTAGGTGGGCTATATAAAATGTTTTTCTAACCACTTTGGCCACGTGGTTGTCAAATGAGAGATTGCTATCAACTTGGGTCCCCAGGTCCCTAATTACTTCTTCTGTACTTAATGGATTACCACCTATGTGGTAATTTGTGGGCACTTTGTTTTTGTCAAAGGGGATGGCTATACACTTTTTGGCATTTAGCTTGAGGTCATGGCTCTGGCAGCAGTTGTCTGTTTCTATGAGGTCCTTTTGGAGAATGCTTGTGTCGGCCGGAGAGTCGATTATGGCGCCCAGTTTGCAGTCATCTGCGAACTTGGTCAGCCACAGTCCTTCCGTGTTGGCCTGTACCTCCGAGAAATATATAGCGAACAAGAGAGGTCCCAGGACTGAGCCTTGTGGGACAACACTTGTAACTGGTTTATATATATATATATATATATATATATATATATATATATATATATATATATAATTTAGAATATTGCTACCTTTTTGGGGGCACCTGACATATCGGGGGCAAGAAAAACTAAAGAAAATGGCATCAGCTGCATGTTTTATAACCCTGACGACCTGACGTCATGGAAGAGAAGACAGCAACCAATGCAGGACCCAAGACTTTGGAATTCAGGCCGACTGAGGGCAGCCTGCCAGCAGATTACCCAAATGTAATGACTGCAACAGTGAATACACTCGAACATGTACATTTATGGTAAGTGTACACAGCTGTACTTTATAGATAATGTTGTAGCGAATAGGGAGCCAGTGTAGTTTGCACAGAACTGGTGGGATATGTTGGTAATGTGATATACCAGTACGCAGCCTTGCCGCGGAGTTCTGTACCATCCATTATAGATCTAATTTTGCATTGGTTAGTCCCAGGTAAAGAGCACTATAGTGGTCAGTTTATGGAGAGAGACCAAGGCATGCCAAACAGTTGAGAAAGATCAGTTGTGGTTTAAGGTGCTTTATCTTGGTAATATTTCTCTCAGATGGAAACAAGTTGACTTCACAATAGCCAACACTTGGTCCCTAAATGTAAGCTGCAAACGGAAGATAATACTCATGAATTTATCAAAGTCTGGAATAGTGAGCTCCCACCAAAACAAAAAGGGAATTGATGAACATATTCCTGGGGTCGTAGGAGTTTACTAGGCTATAGGCCCTGAGGCCCTTCCAAGCCTAGCCAAGAGTTTATCCCCAAAAAGAAACCTCAGTCAGCACCTGTCACCCCTGTCAGTGAGGGACACAGGTGGAAGCCCTGGGACAGATTTGTGGTTTCTCATCCACTTGTCAAGGTTGCGCTTGAAGAGGGTCAGCGAGGTGCTCTGTTTGACATGTATGGGAAATCTATTCCAGAGACTGGGCAGCCTCTGGGAGACCAACCTGTTTCTTCAGAAGGTTTTGTTGATGTTGCATATTAGATTCAAGCCTTTTGAGTGGGTAGTGCGTGAGGAATTAGAGTTATGGATATGGAGCATCTCTAGTAGTGCAGGGTCCGAGATTGCCTTGTAGGCGAGACACAGATCACCTCTGAGCAATCTGTACGATGCCAATTAGAGTGTTAGTGATTTGAGCCTGTCTGCATAGGACAGGTGTTGGAGGCTATAGATTCTCTTTGTGAGGTATTTTAGTGGCCATTCCAGTTGGTGCAGATGTTTGGAGAGGTACATCCCAAACTGGGCATTATACTCAATTTATGGTCTAATGAGGGAGGAGTATAGAGAGGTAATAACCTCCTTTTTTCTGGATGCAATCCCTCTACTTATAAGATGAACCAAATAAAAGGCTTTTCTGACCACTGCCGCTACATGATGGCTGAATTTGAGCTTATCAACCTGAGTGTCCAGGTCTCTCACCACAGTTTGTGTGCTTAGGGGGTTTCCGTTGATGTGGTAATTAATAGGGGTCATGTTTTTGCTGAATGGTATGATGATAAATTTGTTTTTTGCATTTAGCTTGAGGCCATGACTTTGGCACCAGTCATTAGTTGCTGTGAGACCCTGTTGCAGTCTGTTAACATCATTTGGGGAGTTAATGACAGCATCCAACTTAGTCATCTGCAAACTTGATCAGCCACAGGCTTTTTTTCTTTGCCTGGACCTCTGAGAAATAGATACCAAATAGTAGGGGTCCCAGGATAGATCCCCAGGGAACTCCACTAGTGGCAGGTCTGCTGTAGGAGGTGGAGGTGCCTATTTTAACTTTGGGGGTCCTGTTGGTGAGCCATTTGGCCACCCACCTGATGAGATAGGGATTTACACCAAGTTGTGTTAGCTTTTCGATGATGCCCGAGTTGGGGATTGTGTCAAAAGCCTTGGCTAAGTCAAGGTAAGCTGTATGTACTGACTTTCCCTCATCCAGGGCCTTGATGGCAGTCTCAAAGAAGTCAACAAGGTTCAACAGGCAAGAGCTGCCCTTGATGAATCTGAACTGGGTCGGGTCAAGTGCTTGGAGATTGCCTATGTCCTTGTTTATGAGATCCAGAATAATAAGCTCCATGGCTTTACAGATCAGACTTTTCAAGCTAATGGGGTGATGGTTTCCAGGGTCAGCAGTGGCACCACCTTTGTGCAAGGGGACGAACCGTGGCAGTTCTCCACTCTGCTGGAATGAAGCCAGTACTTAAGCTGTGATTTAAATAGGGTGCTCAATGGCGAAGCCAGTTCTTCCTGGAGATGGTGCAGAGTACACCCTGGGATACTATCAGGTCCTGTGGAAGCTGTGTTCTTTGTCTTGGATAGGGCCTGTAACAATCTATGGAGATGTGAGGTGTGGGACAAGTATCGGGGATGTCAAACGGGCCTTTGGGAGGGGACAGGGGGATGACGTTTGCACTGAACCTATCTTCCTAGCAGGTTGGCTAAGTCAACAGGATCAGTGTAAGTGATGCTGTTAAGTACTTATTCAGAACAAACTTAGGCTTTTGCCATGGAGTTTCCTGACGTAATTGAAAAATACTTTATCGTTTCCCTTTGTTATGGAGGCTAGTTTTGATTCACAATTGGCCTTGGAGGTTTTCACTAGTGATCAAATTTGCTTGTTGAGGCTAAAGAGGGAGTTTTTCCAATTTGGAATTTGTTCCCTTTTACCCTTGGACAACATTTTCTTCCTTTTGTTTTAAAGCCTGTTGATGGAGGGTGTCCACCAAACAGGTTTGTGTTTCCCTGAGGAGAAGGTTTTATTTCTATTGGGTATGGCTGAGTTCGTGCAGTTGTACAGATGCTTGTATACTGCATTGGCTTAGTGTTTAGCATAGTTGTCTGCGTCCTCTGAAGGAGGAGGTGGTATGAAGTCACAGATACCCTCCCTTAGGAGGTTGTAGTCAGATTTTGAGAAGTTTGTTAGCGTGATTTAGGGTGATAGGGTTGGGAGGGTGGCCTAATGGTTAAGGTGTTTTCCTTATAAACACAAGGTGCAGGGTTTGAGTCTCACAAGGGATAATTGGCTAGGCTTAAAATGGCTTGCAAGGGCAGTTATGATTATGGCTGGGGGGTGGGGGGGGTGGGAGAGAAACTTCGAATGAGACAGTCTGATGATCTGATCTCACCAGGGAAGAACATACTATGGGAGTGGTGCAGTGGTCATCCATGTTGGTAAGAACCAAGTCCAGAATGTTATTGTCCCTTGTGGGAGATGAGACGAGCTGGTCTAGTGAGTTAGAATTGATAAAGTCGAGGAATCATTGAGAGAGTGCATTAGTGCAAGAATAGTTTACCCAGTCTATGGTGGGGAAGTTGAAGTCACCAAGGATCAGGGTGTTAGGGGGTACCTTGATGGAGTCATGTAAATCCAGGTAGGAGGATTGGGTGTTCTGAGTCATGGAGGGGGGTCAGTAGCTAGCTATAACTTCGATGGGTGTCATGACAGCTGTCAGTTGTACCTAGAGTAGTTGCAGTGTGTCATGCTGGCAAACCAGTCTGGAGGTGTGCCTGTCCTTAATGAAGATAGAGACACCACCACCCTTAGTCTTTCTGACCTCATTTTTGGGTTTGGTATTTGTGGAATGAGGTGTATAGCCTGGTAAGGCAGGGGTGGTCTCTGCAGCCCTGAACCAAGTTTCCGTGACTGGACAGGCATCAGTATCTTCCAGTGCAAGGAGAGCCTCCAGTGAGTCCATTTTCAGGTTAAGGCTCCTAGCATTAAGCAGCATGACCTTCAGTTTGCTTTTTGACAGATCTTTTAAGTTGGAAGGTTTGTCTTTCGGACATTGCCAAAAAAAGGTACAATGGGGGAGGCGAGAGCCTTGGCCAGGATCAACCTTTGGTGTCTGCTGAAAGAATAGACCTAATGGAAGTACTTTTGCCAGCAGACAAAAATGGGTAGCAGACTCTTATTCAGAGCTGGATAAAGCTGTTCTGGTGGGCATACATGACTGGCAGCATAGCCTGACCACCACCCAAAAGAGAGGAGCTGGTTAGTTAGCCATTGGCGTGATTTCCCTAGATAGAAACTCATTCTTCTTTTAAGAACTCTTCATTTGATAGATGGAATAATGCTCATCAGGCTCAAGCTTATTACTTCATAGTCCCTCATGTCGCCAGCGATGCTCTAGCATCTGCCTCCCTCTTTGCATGGTGTAAAGAGAGTAATTAAACCACGGCCCACTTCTGTTGTGGAGACCTAGCAGACATAACCTGGAGCCAAGGAATCTAAAGCCTGTAAATGCAATGTTGTACTCTTCCACTAAGACATCAGCAGAATTAGCATCCCTTTCTACAAGGAACTGAAGGGGCACACTAGAAACAAGGTCAGTACTGACACTTATGAGATTGTGCTACTCTCAGTTCAAGATCCAGGGAACTAAGACATGGTAAGGCCAACCAAAAGTGAACAAGAAAGTTATCTGTCCAGGAAACCAGTTTTGCAACCATATTTCTTGGAACCACATCCAGTAGAAAGACTAAATCAAAGTTAGCCAATTTTTTGTTACAGAGGTAATTAACCTGAGAAAATTTGAAGTCTTTCATAATACAGTTAAATTCAAGAGCAATAGTTGTAATTTCATCTTTGACCCAGAGGCTAAAGTTTTCCAACACAGCAAAGTGTCGGTGAACGCAACTGAGGTAAAGTGCGAATCGGTGAACTGCTGGAGGAGTAACCAAAAAATTAATTCCTAAAACTTGAATATGCACTTCCCCTGTTATCCATCCTTTCTAATGCAGACACCTAAAAACTCTAAGCAGCTGAAAACAAAATTTGTCAATTTGCCCTCTTGGATAACCAAGTTTGTACATCATTGAGAATGACTGATATGCTTTCTTCATTGGATCCTAGTAAAAGCTAGAGCGGTATTAATGCCAAGTGTAATCATTTTCAAAATCCTCACACTTTGGTCACTGTCCACCAACTAAAGCAGAAGTTGTTAGTAAGAGAGGCATCTTAGATGTTTGCAACACCCAGGATAATGGACTGTTCTTCACAAATAATTGCCCCAGTCTCTTGGAATCCCGTTCTCAAGAGGTAAAATCGCAAACTTGAGTATCTAAAAATTGATTCAAACTGTAGCTGCTTCAGAGACATAGTACTGTAAAAAGGCAACTGTGACATTTGCCCACAGGGAAATTGTTTCAGAGCATCTGTCGTAGTACTGGGATGTTCAGACATGTTCCTGACCACTCTGATTTCTTCACTGTAAGTGAAGAGACCTGCAAACGCTAATGTGTAAACCTGTGTAATCGTGGTGAAATTGAAGAGTAGAGTAAGGCCAGCAGTGATATAGAATATTGTAGGGCCATATTTAAAAAAAAAAAAAAAAAAAGAAAGAAAATGTGGTGTGTTTGAAATTAAAACCAATACACAGAAACTAAATCAGCAATAAGAAAATAAAATTAAAATTTTCAGACTTAGTCTCTCGTAAAATTCACTAAAATGCAAACTAACTTTATTAAAATAAACATGGCTATGTAACAAAAATAAAATAAGTGGAAAATGTAATAGAGGTTGGGAATCCTCAGTCTGCTAAAGAAAAAAGTTTGTAACATGGCTGAATCGGAATGAAATTCAGCGAAGACACTCCCTTGAAACAGTCCTACTTAAAAGGTCACTGCAAATCCATAAGAGTAATAAAAACCTAGAAATATATCTGGAAAAAGAACAGTCCAACCCATTCTGAGACTCAAAAGGCTTTCCTAAGCTTTAGTTCACTTTGGCGAATAGAAGTGGAGAAAATATCTTGCGAACCCTAGGATTAGATAGGGCTCATGTGTGAAGAATGGCCTCAATTATACACTTTCCCCAACTCTCCTCATTCTTGGCTGAGTGCCAAAGACAACACCACAAAGGCAGTATTCCTTGCTTCAACAAAAGACTAAGCAGCAGTGTTAGTAAAAAAGGAACCACAGCTCTGCAACAAAATAACACCTGCATTGTTCATATCATCTACCTCTATCAAAGTACAAAACAAGAACTCTGAACCCAGCCAGGCACTCCGTGACCACCACCAGTTACCAACAGCAGCAAAGGCTATTTCTCAGTGAGAAGGCACAGAAACTCAACTAGCTTATGTCATTATCAAGAGTTACTCTACTCCAGTCCCAGACAAACATTCTAACAACACTATGTTAATATAGCAATAACCCACGCCTGGGTGTGGGTAATGCTAAATTTACCCACGGTTGGCGTGGTTTGGTCCCGAGGGCGAAGCCCGAGGGACCAAACAAGCCAACCGTGGGTAAATTTAGCATTACCCACACCCAGAAGTGGGTTATTGCTATTATACCATGACATTATTTAAGAAAAGAAACCATTACTTTTCTTAAATAATGGCATAGTATAATGCCTGTTTACTGCCCTTCCACAGATGTCTGGCATCCGCGGCAGTTCTGATGTACTGCGCGCCTGCGCAGTACACCAGAGCTGTGGGCAAAAGCAACGGAGAAAGCAAGATCTCCATTGCTTTTTTTTAAGTGTTTCGCTATGTTAAATGAGTTTAACATAGCGAGACAGTTTTAAAATAAGCAACGGAGATGTCCGTTGCTTATTTTAAAACTGTCTCGCTATGTTAAACTCATTTAACATAGCGAAACACTAAAAAAAGCAACGGAGATCTTGCTTTCTCCGTTGCTTTTTAAAACACTGTCTCGCTATGTTAAATGGGTTTAACATGGCGAGACAGCTAAATAAGCAACGGAGATCTCCGTTGCTTATTTTAAAGCTGTCTCACTATGTTAAACCCATTTAACATAGCGAGACAGTGTTTTAAAAAACCGAGTTATACTAAGGGAAAAAAGTCCGGGCGACCGGACCTTTTTCCCTTAGTATAACTCGATTTACAACGGGCACGCTGGCCAATCAGCGTGCACGTTTTGGGGGGTTCATGGTATAATACGCATCCAGAATCGGTCAGCTTGCTAACCTGGAAGCCACTAGCAAGAGAGATCACAAAAACAAGCAGTTGATCATCCTTCCATGTGAATAAAAAAAAATCAGCACTTGGTGATGTGCTATGTGGCAAACATACAGTGGTAAAACGTAACGACAGTCCCACTGACACTCAGACCTCCACAAACTGGGTATAACAGTGTTAAGGAGACAAACGAAAGAACATAATAAACATGAAATACAAGAACATAATAAACATGAAATACACCAGGCTAAACCATCTGCATTGCCTCCATGTTGCCAGTTGCGTCTGAAATTAATTAATTTTATTCTTAACGATAACGGCAGGAGAGTAAGTTCTCAGTATTAATAAGCTGCATGAAGTGTCTTTAGCGAATGTGTGTGTGTGTGTGTGTGTGTGTGTGTGTGTACACATGTATATGGGTTCCATCAGATGCTTCAGGTGCTTGAGTTATCTGCTTCAGAGCTCAAAATGAGCTTTTTTGACTGTTGCCTCTGCTTAGTTGTGCAAAATCATGTACATTGGAGTTGGTATATATAATGAAGAGTGGGTGTGGGGAGTTGGTGTATATATAATGAAGAGTGGGTGTGGGGATGCAGTGGGGCTTGCACCCTACAAAAAAATTGAAAAATATAACGGAATCTAACCACATAGAAAACATTAAAAAATGTGACAAAAATTGAGCCATATTTTCAATGTTTTTGAGGGTGGCCTGCCCTTAACCCTAACTTGCAACTTACAGTGTTATGGAAAGGGATTTTTGTATCGCTGCTCAGACAAATTTGAGTTGAAACTGTGGAAGGGTTATGGGTAGTACATCAGAAAAGGAAACTTGTTTTGTGTGCCACTGTTTACTGCTGTTGATGTAATGAATGGTTTGTGTTTTTGTCAGTGTTTGTTGCGTCAATCCTTTAACATTTTGACCATTATATCGTACATGCATACCCCGAGACGTGTGTCTGTAAGTATCTATAGATAGATACATATCTTTTTTTCTACATATAGAAATGTGCGTGGGTATATATATAGATATATATATATATATATATATATATATATATATATATATATATATATATATATACACATATATAGATATATCAAGATACATATCTATATAGATATATATAGATCTATATATATATCTATATATATCTATATCTATATATCTATATATATATATATATCTATATATATATCTATATATATATATATATATATATATTTATACACACACACCTATAGAGAGAGAGGTATGTGTGTGTGCGTGTATATATGTTTATATATATAAAATATATATATATATATATATATATATATATATATATATATATAAAATATGGATTCACTACTGAATCCCGAAATTACACCATCCCGAAGCCCAAAATACCGAGACTATAAGCCCAAAACCCCACATTATCGAAATGTAATAAAAAGCGTGAAATTCAAAATCACAAAAAGTACTACATACGTACAGCACACACACATACACACAGCCTCCCCCCATAACCAAACAAACAGCCCTACACTAAAGATGTGCCCCCCACACCCCCCTACTTTAATATTCTAACTCCGAGATTGCACAAACATACACACAAGGCAAACTCGCTCGCACACATTGCAGAACCTCACACACACACACACACACACACACACACACACACACACACACACACACACACACACACACACACACACACTCATTCACCACAGTCACAACACACACTTACACACACACACTAAAGCCCGTCACAAACACACTTACACACACATACTTACCTGAACCGCAACACCAGAAGTGCTAACTCAAAATACCTTACCATCGGGATTTTGAATTTCATGCTTCTGGTCTTCCGGTAATGTGGGGTTTCGGCTACATGGTCTCGAGCTTTTGAAATTCGAGATTTCAAAAGTTCGAGATTCAGTAGTGTTCCCATATATATGTTAAATATATATATATATATATATATATATATATATATATATAATAGACGAACGAAAAGAAAGGGGCACTGTGGATATACTACTAGGCACCTTGAGGTATTTTTGTTCACTGTATTTTACAATGAAGTACAGCACATGACATACAATTTCTGGTAGCTGTGTATTAGCATATTTAAAGGTAAGTACCCCATGTACAATATTTTCCATTTTTCAAGTCACACAATCTACTGTTTTGTATATAAACTATAGACGCCAAGAAATCATAAGAAGTGCATCCCCCACAAGGACTTTATTGTGGAAACTTATAAAATGTATTAAAAATTAAGCACTTTCATCTGATGTAACAGACTTCATCAGTATAACTAACTTTTGAGCCATTTAAAAAGCATCCAAAAAAAAAGACATCCACACAAATTTAAAAAGGCAGTGACCTATAGAAAACGTTTAACCCCTTTAAATAAATAAAAAAATGTAATAAGTATAAACAGACTGATTCAATTCACAAATAACAAGCAGACCTTAAAAATATGTTTTGCAGTAAAATGCAGAAAAGTCAGCTAATTGTGGAAGCTTTGTACTTAAGAAGGCAACTAATGTTAATGGTGTCATTTAACTAAGGAAGCACATTGGCACGGTGTGACCTGCAACCATAGCTCACAAACCTCCAGATAATTGCCACACAAAACCTTCTCCAGGGCTAAAAATGTAAAAGTTTTAACATTTTGGTAAATGCTAGCAGGTTTAGCCAAGGCATTTGTTAAGTTGTGAGTTTTTAAAGAATGAACTGTTCAGAGATTCATTCTCTTTAGGGATGCTCAGTTTTCCCAACATAAAATGCCTCACAGGCTAAACAAAGAGCAAGATCAGCAGCAGCGTTCATCCCACAGTTTGCTCTAGGGAAATATTTAATATTATACAATGATAGGTCATTTACATGCAAAAACACGCATGCTGATTGGTCAGCCCAACTAGTGTGCCTGTTGTAAATCAAGCATATGCCAATAGAAAAAGTCCGGTCACCCAGACTTTCTTCTGTGACTATATGCTGTGGGGCTTTATAGTTTTCTTAAACTAAGAGTTCAAAAGGTATGTATGGTGGGCAGAGAAAAGACAAAGAAAATCAGGTACGTTATGCAAAACTAAAGAAATGTACCTGATTTTCCTTGTATTTCTGCCCTTTCTCATATCTCTAAACTGTCCGGATTTAAAACTTTAAAAAAGAAAAAAAAAAAAAAAAAAAAGAAACTGAGATCTTCCCATCTCAGTTTCTTGCTTTCTAAAGCACTGATGTACGTAAGCTTGAGAATTTAGGTCCCATATGCATGCCCAGTACATCAGCATAGCCGCAGGATATGGAAGCAACGTGGAAAAACACCACTGTGCCATTATACATAGACATTATTTAAGAAAAGTAAGTAATTTTCTTTCTTAAATAATGTCATTGTATAATAGCAGTAATCAATTCTTGGGTGTGTGATGTTGAAGATTAATCCACTGTTGCCTTTGTTTAATCACCAGGGCTTCGCCTTTATGATTAAACCACACCGACTGTGGATAAATCTTCAATATACCACACACAGTTGTTAGTTACTGCTGTATTGTTTAACACTTCCAAATATGTATTTTTATATATGGAATGAATATATCCACATTGGTTGCAGCTGTTGAGATTAGAAGTACCCACAAAATTGCAATCACAGGTAGATCCCTCTAATTTGTTTTTAATATTTCTTTCCCTTTTAAAGGTTAATCTAACCTGGAGTTCTACTACTTGCTTTATGTTCTCTAATAGTATGTCTAAAATGAAGAGCCTCATTGAGTCACACTGGAGTACCCTCGCTCATTTAGAGTATGTTATCACCATTCGGTATTCAAAAAAATTGTTATTAATTGGGACCTCCCTGGGTTTGACTTCACCATACTTCAAAATAGGGCAAAATAATTTATAGGTTCATAGGCAAGTACTAGGCTTACTATCCTTTTAGTCCTTTTAAGCCTAGCCGTTTTTCCCTTTTGCGCTCAAAATAATTTATCCCTTTTAGTTATAGATTGGCTTTACCAATCCATGGTCGATAGAATAACGGCGATCATACCATAGATAATTTGAAGGGTTCCATAAACAGGATAAAGCATTTAGGAGCTGCATCTGTGTACAGTCGTACAGGGGCAGTCCTGGTGTAAATTTTCTATTTCCTGCCCATTAATTTAAGTTGTGCTTGAAAATGGGGAGTAATGAACTCTGTTTTATGTGAAGTATTAGATCCTCCTTGAACACTTTTTTCCCTGGGTCTCTTACTGGATTGGAGCCCATTTCCTGTGAAATTTCATGGTAATCAAATGTCAGTAAATGAAATAGATAAATTTATTTTTACATTTGTTAACCGGGTTAGTCTGTCTGGGTTCTTAGAAGCCGTTTTTCAGCAGAGACCTAAGGAGAAAAGCTCCCCAAAAAAGTTTAAGTAAACAAATAGTAAGAACAAAGTTAAACACAGATCACATTTTACGTATACATACTTCTGAATTAATTACATAACATGCAATAAAGGAATATATAGAATGGATAGAAATACAAAATAAGACCTTTCTCTTTAAAGAACTAGTTAACCTCCTTCTGTGAAAAGCTTAAACAAGTAATCCATATAGGACAAGAAGTCTTTGTCATCTGTTACCAGTCTAGAAACATGAACCATTTTCCTTTCACAAGACATAATTTCTGTTTTGTATGGGTGGCAACTTGTTTAGTATTAGTAATGGTTAGAAAAGGTGTCCTTTCTGAATACGTTGGATTAAAAAAACGTTAGTAGTGTTTTTAAAAACAGTTGCATCTCAAAAAAAAAAAATCAGTACAAGACACAGAACTTTTACATGTGACTTTTTAAAAAAACTAGTACTGGTGTTCAAAAAAAATCATAAATTCTTCCAGTAATTTGGAACCCTTCCATAAAATGTCATTGAAATAATGAAGGTAGGTAGCCCAATAATTATCGAATATCGAGGGAAATAAAACATTTTGAGTTCTTAATGAAGTAAAACCAGGTTATTTTAAACAAGATCACAAGCAGAAGCCATTGCTATGCCCCTAATCTGGTGAAAATACTCGCCCTCAAAAAAGAAAAAACAATGTTCTTAAGCACAATTTCAAGGGCTTCCTTCAAAATGCCAATATTTGAATTTGAACAAGACACTGAAAGGATTTCATCAAACCATCTTAAACCTAGATCATTATGAATCACCGAAAATAAACCTTTGCTATCCATGGTAACTAACAAGACCTCATTAGAATAAATCACTTCTTGTTATACACTGTAAGAAGAGCCATGAATCCCTTAAAACATAAGGACAATTCTCTAAAGATTCCTTGAGTTTCCAGTCCATCTATAAATCCAGTATATGCTAGTTGTTCTATAATGTACATTAATTTCATTCAGTGAGACATTAGTATAATTATCATTGTTGCTTAAAACGTTGAACTTTATTGCAATATAATCCATGAGACATTAATACAATTCCCCCTCCCTTGTTGGGGTTCATAACCCTCAATGTTCTGTCCCTAGAAAGTCCATTTAAAAAAAACAGTTCAGGTCTGGACAACTTATAAAACTTGAGACCTGAACCCTCAGCATGCACCTTCCTTAAATTATTTTCACAGTTTTTCAGACTGGGCTTTCACAGGGTTTGATGTGGGATTGAAAGTACTTTTTCTGTGCAATTTATTAGTGGAAAAAACATGGCCACCGTCCTTTAAAAATAAGTGCCGGATTCAAATTACAAATAAAAGTTTAGATTGAGTAAAGTTTTGACCAAATCAAATTTTCTGGAAGGATCAAAAATAAGGCCTCTTTCAAACAACTGGTGATGTAAATTAGAAACCCGGCATGGTAGTATAATTGAAAAGTTTAAAATTGTTAATAGAAGTTATTTGAACTTAGGAAAACCAAACCAAATTAGTTTCTCTGTTGTCGTTGTTGCCATCTGTACCCTCTCCCTCTTTTTGTGGGCTTCTTACTGTTCTTTTTCAAATTCCTCCCTGTGGGTTGCTGAAAACCCTGTTGAGCCCGAGCTGGGAAAAATGTACAACTACTATTCTACTATTCTCGTTGGATTGCAAAAGAAAAGTGAGAGACACTTACTGAGTGGAAAGAAATTCTCAAAGTCAGTGTCTGTTTCTGTGGAGTTCTTTTACTTTTTCTTATGCCATTTGTAACTGCTGTATTACTTAGTCAGTAGTCCAAGAATTCCACGCTTTTCTTGAAAGTATGCTAAACTTAACTGCTTTATTTCATGTCTTGATTGGTCTGTGTTTGACTCTCATTCCATGTTTCTATAGTTAATATTCTCTGTAGTTTAGGAGGCACCTTAACCAAGACTGAATATTTTTTGTAAGGCTGTATGACCTGTTTTGCCTGAATTTTGGAATTCTTACAGGCGTACATAATTATTTTTCTGTATGTGCATATCTTCTTTATATATTTATAAATACCTATGACCTTTGTGCAACATAGCTGGCATATTCACATGACAGTATATTGTCATCTGCAGTTTTGGAACTGGTTTCCTGCGTATTTCAAAAGTCTGGGTCATGGGTTTATGGGTCTATGGGTCATGGGTCTGTTAACACTCTATATCTGATTGTAGCAGGTTTGTTAGAGGCATGGTTATTTCAGACATCCGGTATAAACTTTGAAAGAGACTGCATTGTATGGCCTTGTCTTTTGCCTTAGCCTTTGCACAGCTGTGTTGACTTTCTAAGTTCAGTTCCTCTGATGTCAGAATGTGACACATGTATTTCAAACATGAGCAAGTAATTTATTTAACACATTTATTAAATTATCACTTTAGACATAGGCAAACATAAAGAATAAAAATCATAGTTACAAACCTTGTATATCACTTACATTTTTTATACAATTATTAATCCAGCATTACCTGAACTGCTTAAATTCTGCCTATGTTTAAACCTCACTCAAGTCCTCCAAAACATTATTCTGCATATATTGTTCCCTCAATTTCCATTTTTTTTCTCTCTAATTTGCTCCTACCCTTTTCAAAAGATCCTATTTCCAATTCATTTATCTCTGCTAAGATAATCACTGCTTAAATTACAATTGGTTTAGATTTTGATTTCCATTTTTTAGTGTTTGCTTTTCTGGCAGCCACCAGAGTTAAAGTCAACAAGGCCTTATTATGACTAGGCTGATCAGATCTTGCATCCCAGCTCAAAAAATGATTTCCTTAGTTATGCCCATTTGCTCATCCAATATTTCTGACAGAAATCTGTAAGGAATTTTTAAAATCTACCAATTCATCACTCTCCTAAAACATATGTTCTCCATTACCTCTTTCTTCTACATCACCCCTCTAAAATTTGCCATCGACCTGAGGAAAACTTTGGAGTCTGCTTGGGGTACACCTATGCAAAGACTTGCAAGCAAATATCCTATGTCCTTCACATATTTGGGAACCTTGCATATGTCCTCCCATTATTTACTTGTGAATTGCTTATCCAGTCTCTCTTCCCAATCTTTTCTAACCTGCTCTGACTGGATGTTCATCGTTTTTCACTGTTGCAGACATGACTGTAGGGTTCTCCCCTGCCGGCAGGCAGTCCTCGGTCGGCCAGAATCCCAAAATCTGGGTCCGGCGTCGGCTGTACAGCCATGCTCCCTGACGTCAGAGCGCCAGGAGTACAAAGCTGACAGCCGACGCCATGTTCTCCAGTCTTTCTTGCCGTGCGGTGATAGCAGTTCGCAAGTGCTGGTCGGCTGACTCCTGACAATTTTTTATAAACGTACTTCAGTCCAAAGATTTTCTTCTCCTACTCAAAGCTAAGTACCCCGTTGGGGAAACTTTTTTCTTGCTCCAGTCCGATGTCAGAAAAAGTTAATAATTGTATTTCAT
This sequence comes from Protopterus annectens, assembly GCF_019279795.1. Taxonomy (NCBI): domain Eukaryota; kingdom Metazoa; phylum Chordata; order Ceratodontiformes; family Protopteridae; genus Protopterus; species Protopterus annectens. The sequence goes on from NC_056732.1 coordinate 1,709,958,318, forward strand.
GTGGGAAGCAAATACCTCATAAGGATTTTCATTCTTACTGTATTCCTTGCTTAGGCCCTGACCACGACGTAGCTAGTTGTCGGTTTTGTGCTAGATTCAATCAACGTACGATTAAACAAAGGTACGATTTTGCATTTCATTACTTCGGTATGTGTTTTAATTATAAAATGTCGTTGGATACGGTTCCGGCTACCAGAGTTCACAAACGACACAAGGATAAAGACAGGCCTCCAAGGTCCAAATCGGACGATGTTGTACAAGCAGAGCAAGCTTCAGGTTCGGCCGTCGTCAGTGAGGCACTTTTGCAGCCCCTGTCGTCGGCCATTTCGGAACCGATGGCCGAAACGGACTCCCACGAGGAGCCAACTAAGCCTTTTCATATTTCTGTTGCAGGACCTTCGGACAATGCTCCTTCGGATGGGTCCGGAGCCGCTGTGCAGGTACTGGCTTCTGAAGGGGTTTTCAGTCCTACTCAGCTTCTAGTAAAGGCAAAGACTCCTTCCAAATCAAAGACTGCAGCCCAGGTCTCTTCTGATCTGGCACCCAAGTCTCAGAAACAGTTACTTAAGATGGCGGAGGACTTACTTACTATGATTAGGGTAGGGGTTCACATCCCCCTCCAGATAAAAGGCCAAGGCAGGAAGTTTATTATGACTCCTCTGATCAGGCTTCTGTTTCTTCAGTTTCTTCTGGCCAGGAATATTCTTTCCCTCCTTATGAGGATTCTGATGCTGAGGAATCCATTCCTTCAGCTTCTCCCCCTGAGGATTTCTCTTTTGGGGAAACTTTGCATGAAATGAGGGAACATTTTCACTGGGAAGGACAGGAGTACTCTGAATCTAAGAAAAGACTAAGGGATTTTCTTCTTCTTCCCCAACATAGACCCCTGGCTATTCCTCCTATTTTGGATATTGTGGATGATGCTTTTTCGGAGGCTAACTTAACCCCTGACTCTTTTCCTCCAGCTCCTGTTAAGCCAGACAGATATTATAGGGTTCCTGATTCCCACCAGTTTTTATACAAGAATCCTACTGCTGACCCTGAAACCATTTCTCAGGGTCCTAAGGGGGTTAAGGCCGCTTCTGCTAAAAACTCCATTCCCACTGAGAAGGATTCCAGATCTTTAGAAAGATTGGGCAAAAAAGTGTACACTTCTGCTACTTTATCTATTGGGGCTTTAAACTGTCAGTTTTATATGCTGAAATACCAGCAATTTCTCCTTGTTTTAAAACAAAAGCTAACTTCCATTTCTGCCTGTGCAGATGATAAGGAATTACATGACTTAATGCATGCCACTGAACAAGTTGGGAAGCATGGTTTACACTGTGGATTTGATGCCTTGGAGGCTTCTTGTGGGGCTGCTGCCTCTGGCACAGTCATTAGAAGGCATGCATGGTTAAAGGAACAAAATTTGCCAGATCAAGTAAAAGCTAAATTACTGGATGCTTCTGATCCGCATAATGTTTTGTTTGGATCTAAAGCTGAAGAGGTGATAAAGAAGTTGGAGGACAAGGCAAAATCCATGCAAAAACAGTTAAAGATTTCTTACAAGTACAGCCACCCAGATTTAGTAGGAATTGGCCTACAAAAAATTGGTCCTTTCCCAATTCAGACAGGCCTCAGAGGGGTAGATACAGACGCTCCCAAGGAAGGCCTCAAACGCAAGCCTCTTATAGACCAAGACAGTGGACTGCTTCCACCCCTAGGGGAGGAGAGGACAGGTCGCAAGCTCATAGAAAACAGACTCAATGACTCCCTCTGTTGGGCTGCAGGAACTTCTTGCCTGGAAGCCCCCCTCGGAGGAAAACTTTCTCTTTTTCACCTAAATTGGACTCGTATAACCCAAGACAAGTGGGTTCTGGATGTGGTTTCAAGAGGTTACAAATTCCATTTTCATACCCTGCCAAGACCAAGCGGATGGCCAGATCTTCCAAAACATCAATGGTTAGAGGCCTTAAACCAGGGGGAAGCTCTCTTGGCTATGAAAGCCATAGAACTAGTTCCACTTTCAGAGATGGGACAAGGTTTTTACTCAAGGCTCTTTCTAGTCCCCAGGAACCAAAATTCATGGAGACCCATTCTGGATCTGTCAGTCTTGAACACTTTTCTCGAGATACCAAAATTCAAGATGCTTACTCTACAGCAGCTACTTCCAATGCTGACCAAAAATGCATGGATGGTAACTTTGGATGTAAAGGAGGCATATTTACACATTCCCATCAGGCAGGAATGCAGAAAATACCTCTGGTTCAAGGCTGGATCGAGGCACTATCAATTCTCTGCGCTGCCCTTTGGATTGTCTACTGCGCCCAGGGTCTTCACCAAATGCCTGACTCCAGTAGTAGCTTATTGCAGACTCAGTGGAATTCAAATTTACCCTTATCTGGATGACTGTCTTATTCAGGCAGACAGCAAGGATGTTTTACTCCAGCATCTAGAGTTTGTTCAGAATCTTCTCAAGTTCCTGGGATTCACTGTAATCATAAAAAAGTCAAATTTGACACCCTCACAACAGATCATTTTTCTGGGTGCTTCTCTAAACACAACAACCCAGATGGCATTTCTGACATACGAAAAACAATTACAGCTGGCTTCAACTTTCGAAACCTTGGCAACATTAACTCAACTGTCTGCAAGGAAATTCCTGCAGGCTTTGGGTTAGATGGCCTCCTGCATTCTTCTCGTACCATATGCAAGACTACATATGAGGAAAATACAGTGGTACCTAAAAAGTGTATGGTCTCAGTATTGCCACAGTTTAGACATACAGATCACCGTCCTGCCTTGTCTTCAAAATGAATTCCTTTGGTGGTCCAAGGCATGTACTCTAAACAAAGGAAAACCCTTCAGTCTGCCTCCTGCCACTCAGATACTAAACACGGACGCCTCAAATTATGCATGGGGAGCCCATTTTCAGGGCAACTGTCTGCAGGGCCTTTGGACAAAGGATCAGAAGCACCTGCATATCAATTTAAAGGAAATGTTAGCCGTTCAGAAAGCTCTGTTGGCCTTCAGGAATCTTCTACAACCAGGACAACTACTGATACGGACAGACAACACCACAGTTATGTGGTACATAAACAAGCAAGGGGGATCTCATTCCTATCCCCTTTGCAGACTAGCCATGAATCTTTGGAACACAGCTCTAGCTTGCAAACTGGACCTTCAAGCTCAGTTTCTACCAGGGAAGCAAAACTTCCTGGCCGACAGTCTGAGCAGAAACCTGTCGGACCCACACGAATGGATGCTGGACACCGAAATATTCAAGATGATTACAGCAGTCTGGGGATGTCCTCACATAGACCTCTTTGCATCCCACCTCAATCAACTACAGATTTTTTGCACCAGGACATTCCACGAACTAGCTTGGAAAGTGGATGCACTATCATTCAGTTGGAGAAACCTCTCTGGGTATGCCTTTCCACCTCTTCCTCTTCTTCCACAGGTATTATTAAAGATCAAACAGGACAAGCCCAAGATGATTATCTTGCTGGCCCCAAATTGGCCTCGACAGTTTCGGTACCCAACACTGAAAAACCTTTATCTGGAGCCACCTTGGGTTTTACCACAGACTCCGAACCTTCTGTCCCAACACCAGGGTCAGGTTCTGCACTCCCATGTCAAAACTCTCAGCCTGGCGGCCTGGTTAATCCAGGGTCTTTGATTCATTCTCTCCTACCCAAGCAGGTTATGGATGTCATTTTAGAAGCCAGACGTCCTAGCACTAGAAAATCCTATGCAGGAAAATGGAAAAGATTTTGTTCCTGGATGCAGGATCAGGATTCAGATCCTCTTATTCCTAACATTCCTCTGATTTTACTTTACCTGACAGACCTCTTACATAAGGGTCTCTCTTTCTCTTCCATAAAGTTACATGCCTCTGCTATTTCTGCTCATTATAATACAGACCCTCCAATCTTTTCCCATCAGCTCATGAGACAGTTTCTCAGAGGAGCTAAGAAGTTAAGGCCCCCTAGATCTCCTCCCATTCCTGCTTGGGATCTCAACTATGTTTTGGAAAAACTCACCTTACCTCCTTTTGAGCCTGCTGCCACATCTGACATCAAGTTTTTATCTTGGAAGACAGCCATCCTGTTAGCTCTGACCTCTGCCAGGAGAGTTTTGGAGTTGCAAGCTCTCATGGCTGTGGAACCTTGTATTATTTTTCATCAAGACAGGGTGTCTTTAAGGACTAATCCTACTTTTATGCCTAAGGTGATTTCCAAAGTGGCTTTAAATCAAACTATTCACTTGCCAACTTTTTTCCCCACTCCTCAAAATAAGGGGGAAAGGATCTTGCATTCCTTGGATGTACACAGACAACTACGTTTTTACCTGGACAGAACCAAGGACATCAGGAAATCAGAGCAATTGTTTGTTTCTTATGCTTCAAGTTCCCAAGGTAAAGCTATTTCAAAACAGACCATTTCCAAATGGATTGCTCATGGAATCAGATTTTGCTATTCACACCATGGAAAGCAAATCCCAGGGACTATAAGGACTCACTCTACCAGAGCTGCTGCCACTTCAGCTGCCTTCCTCAGAGGAGTTCCTACCAAGGACATTTTGGAAGCTGCAACTTGGAGTTCAGTGCATACTTTTTCTAAGCACTACAGTCTACCTCTTTACTCTAAGTCTAGGGCAGGCTTTGCTTCTGCAGTCTTGCAGGGCCTTTTAGCCGCCCCCTCTACTTTATGACCACCTCCCTTTTATTCTGCTTTGGGATTCAACCCTACAGTCATGACTGCAACAGTGAAACATGATGAACATAGTACAGTTGTGTACACTTACCATAAATGTAGAGGTTAGAGTGTCTTCACTGTTGCAGTCTGGGTTTCCCTCCCTCCTGTCCCCTCTTATTTTTTCTTTTGTGTGGTTCCTTTTTTCACCCTTCTTCTGAGGTGTATTTGCAAAGGGTATGAGATCTTACTCATTTTGGAACACCTGACATCTGGGCCAAGAAAAACTGGAGAACATGGCGTCGGCTGTCAGCTTTGTACTCCTGGCGCTCTGACGTCAGGGAACATGGTTGAACAGCCGACGCCGGACCCAGACTTTGGGATTCTGGCCGACCGAGGACTGCCTGCCGGCAGGGGAGAACCCTACAGTCATGACTGCAACAGTGAAGACACTCTAACATCTACATTTATGGTAAGTGTACACAACTGTACTTTCCTGTGCTGTCATGCAATAATTTATATGCTCTACTAATTATCCCTTTTTTAAACAACAGCTTCTGTTCTAGAGGGTTTGGGCACCTAGGCAGTATGACATTTCCCTGTGGTACATTTGGTTGGGGACACATGGCTGATATGGGACACATGACCGATATGACATTCAGCTGAAGATAAATATGGCTGTTGTGAATTCCCTGTGGGCAAACAGAAGAATGTATTGCCATGCCCACAACTTCATTAACCAAATGCATAGGGGAAAATTATGTCCAATGTCCATGGTCCCCAAGGTAACATGAGACAGCAGGCAGTATGGCACGGATCGTCAGCAGGCTGGCCAGTGGGCATGTCAGTGGCAGTAAAAATGATGCGCATAATGGGCAGTGTCTTTATAATTGGTGTGTGTGGACCACTACCCCCTTTCACAGTGTCTAGGGAACATTACCTAAAATAATGGCAAAAATATATGTTGGTTACACACAGCTGTACAAAAAGTCCTTTAATGTATGAAGAAACAAACAAAAGTGAGCGCTTTCACGGATACAATCCGCTTAATCAGACTAGAAAAAAACACATAGAAAATCTCACTCAAAAAAACGCTCTAACTACAGAAGCACCAATCAAAATCGAGCCATTAAACCAAAGCCACATATTTAAAGATATATTATACATAAAACCAAACATACATAATGTTAAAATCTCTATATAAAACATTATTAAACCTGATATAGTGGCAGAAGTCCATTGAAATATATAAATATACATTATAAAATATATACATATAATGCACATGGATCAATAAAGAGACTTAATGTTTCAAAGGTCTGGTCCTTAAAGGTTTTAGGGACACCATACTATTTAAACCTGGAGGTCTGTCATCTTGTAGCTGAATGATTCCTTTTTGCCTCTTTACTGTTTTTAAGATCACCCCCCCCCTTACTCTGAGATGATTTCTAAAATAAAAAACTTAAACTTATGAACAGAATCTTCTCTACTTATATGCATAGCTAATGCATTATTTTCTTTTTCATTCCTGATATCTCTAAGGTGTTCCAATATCCTGTCTTTAAAAGAACGATTGGTCTTCCCTATGCAGAAGGCATAGCATTCTGTGCAGAAACAAAAATATACCACAATATTAGTGCGGCAATCCACATAGAATGTGGCCTCAATCTTAAATCCTTTATAAGGATGTGTAAATTGCCTCCCAGAAAAGATAAAGGGGCAAAATGTACATCTCCTACAAGTGTAGGTACCTAATCTATCAGATATAGTATGCTTATGACCTGACCATCCACTGCCTTGTAACATAGATGATTTTTCAAAGACCTGTTTTTCTTAAAAGAAAAAAAGAGGTGCATCACTTATCTTACCATCTAATTCTTTCAACATAGAATTTCCCAGTTGTTCTTAACAATGTCGCATACTTACCTGTACATTACTAGCAAAAGTCAACGGCATTCTAATAGCCTTATCTGCCCCATCCTTTAAAGTCTGGTGTGTGCATTCCATTTTGCCAACCGCTGTAGAAGCTACTACATGTCCATCATTATAATAGGGTCTGCATCTGTCTAGTCTCTCAGTCCAAGCTGCACTAATTTGCCTGTCTATATCCTGTTCTTTATAGCCCCTCTCCATAAACTCGTTTTGAAAAAAAAAAAAAAAAAAAAAAAGTAAGGCTTCTTGTAGAAGCTCATGATCATTATGGAGGTGCATGATACGAAAGATTTTCGAACACTGGAGAACAAACTTTATAAGTACAAGCGTCTGCAGTGGCAGTGCTTTCACTTGGAAGCTTCTTTGAAGCTTGAAATCGTACTTAGAGGCTCCGAATACTGACCATGCCTAGTTATGGGCAAACATACCCAGAGCAACTCAAGCGTTGGCAGATGCTTAATTTAGAATGCAGTGCTAAGTATATGCAGCTGCTAAAAAAAAAGTTTAGATGTCATTCATAAAAGCTGATAGTTTTTCTAACTTATACTTATAACTTTATTTAGTTGCTTAATATAAGCTGTCCCTGAGTAAATAAAAAATCAATTATTTAATTTAGTCATTTTTTATATATCTGTAGTTTATGAACCTATGACATATGACAATTTTTATAAACGCATTTCAGTCCAAAGATTTTCTTCTCCTACTCAAAGCTAAGTACGGGGAAAACTTTTTCTTGCTCCAGTCCGATGTCAGAAAAAGTTAATTGTATTTCATGTGGGAAGCAAATACCTCATAAGGATTTTCATTCTTACTGTATTCCTTGCTTAGGCCCTGACCACAGCGTAGCTAGTTGTCGGTTTTGTGCTAGATTCAATCAACACGCATTAAACAAAGGTACGATTTTGCATTTCATTACTCGGTATGTGTTTTAATTATAAAAATGTGGCTATCACGTTTCACTACCAGAGTCACAAGCGACACAAGGATAAAGACAGGCCTCCAAGGTCCAAATCGGACGATGTTGTACAAGCAGAGCAAGCTTCAGGTTAGTGAGGCACTTTCCATTTCGAACCGATGGTCAACGGGACTCCACGAGGAGCCAACTAGGCCTTTTCATATTTCTGTTGCAGGACCCGAGCCGCTGTGCAGGTACTGGCTTCTGAAGGGGTTTTCAGTCCTACTCAGCTTCTAGTAAAGGCAAAGACTCCTTCCAAATCAAAGACTGCAGCCCAGGTCTCTTCTGATCTGGCACCCAAGTCTCAGAAACAGTTACTTAAGATGGCGGAGGACTTACTATGATTAGGGGTTCACATCCCCCTCCAGATAAAAGGCCAAGGCAGGAAGTTTATTATGACTCCTCTGATCAGGCTTCTGTTTCTTCAGTTTCTTCTGGCCAGGAATATTCTTTCCCTCCTTATGAGGATTCTGATGCTGAGGAATCCATTCCTTCAGCTTCTCCCCCTGAGGATTTCTCTTTTGGGGAAACTTTGCATGAAATGAGGGAACATTTTCACTGGGAAGGACAGGAGTACTCTGAATCTAAGAAAAGACTAAGGGATTTTCTTCTTCCCCAACATAGACCCCTGGCTATTCCTCCTATTTTGGATATTGTGGATGATGCTTTTTCGGAGGCTAACTTAACCCCTGACTCTTTTCCTCCAGCTCCTGTTAAGCCAGACAGATATTATAGGGTTCCTGCTTCCCACCAGTTTTATACAAGAATCCTACTGCTGACCCTGAAACCATTTCTCAGGGCTAAAACTCCATTCCCACTGAGAAGGATTCCAGATCTTTAGAAAGATTGGGCAAAAAAGTGTACACTTCTGCTACTTTATCTATTGGGGCTTTAAACTGTCAGTTTTATATGCTGAAATACCAGCAATTTCTCCTTGTTTTAAAACAAAAGCTAACTTCCATTTCTGCCTGTGCAGATGATAAGGAATTACATGACTTAATGCATGCCACTGAACAAGTTGGGAAGCATGGTTTACACTGTGGATTTGATGCCTTGCTGCCTCTGGCACAGTCATTAGAAGGCATGCATGGTTAAAGGAACAAAATTTGCCAGATCAAGTAAAAGCTAAATTACTGGATGCTTCTGATCAGCATAATGTTTTGTTTGGATCTAAAGCTGAAGAGGTGATAAAGAAGTTGGAGGACAAGGCAAAATCCATGCAAAAACAGTTAAAGATTTCTTACAAGTACAGCCACCCAGATTTAGTAGGAATTGGCCTACAAAAAATTGGCCCTTTCCCAATTCAGACAGGCCTCAGAGGGGTAGATACAGACGCTCCCAAGGAAGGCCTCAAACGCAAGCCTCTTATAGACCAAGACAGTGGACTGCTTCCACCCCTAGGGAGGAGAGGACAGGTCGCAAGCTCATAGAAAACAGACTCAATGACTCCCTCTGTTGGGCTGCAGGAACTTGCCTGGAAGCCCCCTCGAGGAAAACTTTCTTTTTCACTAAAATGGACTCGTATAACCCAAGACAAGTGGGTTCTGGATGTGGTTTCAAGAGGTTACAAATTCCATTTTCATACCCTGCCAAGACCAAGCGGATGGCCAGATCTTCCAAAACATCAATGGTTAGAGGCCTTAAACCAGGGGGAAGCTCTCTTGGCTATGAAAGCCATAGAACTAGTTCCACTTTCAGAGATGGGACAAGGTTTTTACTCAAGGCTCTTTCTAGTCCCCAGGAAGCAAAATTCATGGAGACCCATTCTGGATCTGTCAGTCTTGAACACTTTTCTCGAGATACCAAAATTCAAGATGCTTACTCTACAGCAGCTACTTCCAATGCTGACCAAAAATGCATGGATGGTAACTTTGGATGTAAAGGAGGCATATTTACACATTCCCATCAGGCAGGAATGCAGAAAATACCTCGGGTTCAAGGCTGGATCGAGGCACTATCAATTCTCTGCGCTGCCCTTTGGATTGTCTACAGGGTCTTCACCAAATGCCTGACTCCAGTAGTAGCTTATTGCAGACTCAATGGAATTCAAATTTACCCTTATCTGGATGACTGTCTTATTCAGGCAGACAGCAAGGATGTCTTACTCCAGCATCTAGAGTTTGTTCAGAATCTTCTCAAGTTCCTGATTCACTGTAATCATAAAAGTCAAATCACAACAACCCAGATGGCATTTCTGACATAAAAACAATTACAGCTGGCTTCAACTTTCGAAACCTTGGCAACATTAACTCAACTGTCTGCAAGGAAATTCCTGCAGGCTTTGGGTTAGATGGCCTCCTGCATTCTTATATGCAAGACTACATATGAGGAAAATACAGTGGTACCTAAAAAGTGTATGGTCTCAGTATTGCCACAGTTTAGACATACAGATCACCGTCCTGCCTTGTCTTCAAAATGAATTCCTTTGGTGGTCCAAGGCATGTACTCTAAACAAAGGAAAACCCTTCAGTCTGCCTCCTGCCACTCAGATACTAAACACGGACGCCTCAAATTATGCATGGGGAGCCCATTTTCAGGGCAACTGTCTGCAGGGCCTTTGGACAAAGGATCAGAAGCACCTGCATATCAATTTAAAGGAAATGTTAGCCGTTCAGAAAGCTCTGTTGGCCTTCAGGAATCTTCTACAACCAGGACAACTACTGATACGGACAGACAACACCACAGTTATGTGGTACATAAACAAGCAAGGGGATCTCATTCCTATCCCCTTTGCAGACTAGCCATGAATCTTTGGAACACAGCTCTAGCTTGCAAACTGGACCTTCAAGCTCAGTTTCTACCAGGGAAGCAAAACTTCCTGGCCGACAGTCTGAGCAGAAACCTGTCGGACCCACACGAATGGATGCTGGACACCGAAATATTCAAGATGATTACAGCAGTCTGGGGATGTCCTCACATAGACCTCTTGCATCCCACCTCAATCAACTACAGATTTTTGCACCAGGACATTCCCGAACTAGCTTGGAAAGTGGATGCACTATCATTCAGTTGGAGAAACCTCTCTGGGTATGCCTTTCCACCTCTTCCTCTTCTTCCACAGGTATTATTAAAGATCAAACAGGACAAGCCCAAGATGATTATCTTGCTGGCCCCAAATTGGCCTCGACAGTTAACACTGAAAAACCTTTATCTGGAGCCACCTTGGGTTTTACCACAGACTCAACCTTCTGTCCCAACACCAGGGTCAGGTTCTGCACTCCCATGTCAAAACTCTCAGCCTGGCGGCCTGGTTAATCCAGGGTCTTTGATTCATTCTCTCCTACCCAAGCAGGTTATGGATGTCATTTTAGAAGCCAGACGTCCTAGCACTAGAAAATCCTATGCAGGAAAATGGAAAGATTTTGTTCCTGGATGCAGGCTCAGGATTCAGATCCTCTTATTCCTAACATTCCTCTGATTTTACTTTACCTGACAGACCTCTTACATAAGGGTCTCTCTTTCTCTTCCATAAAGTTACATGCCTCTGCTATTTCTGCTCATTATAATACAGACCCTCCAATCTTTTCCCATCAGCTCATGAGACAGTTTCTCAGAGGAGCTAAGAAGTTAAGGCCCAGATCTCCTCCCATTCCTGCTTGGGATCTCAACTATGTTTTGGAAAAACTCACCTTACCTCCTTTTGAGCCTGCTGCCACATCTGACATCAAGTTTTTATCTTGGAAGACAGCCATCCTGTTAGCTCTGACCTCTGCCAGGAGAGTTTTGGAGTTGCAAGCTCTCATGGCTGTGGAACCTTGTATTATTTTTCATCAAGACAGGGTGTCTTTAAGGACTAATCCTACTTTCATGCCTAAGGTGATTTCCAAAGTGGCTTTAAATCAAACTATTCACTTGCCAACTTTTTCCCCACTCCTCAAAATACGGGAAAGGATCTTGCATTCCTTGGATGTACACAGACAACTACGTTTTTACCTGGACAGAACCAAGGACATCAGGAAATCAGAGCAATTGTTTGTTTCTTATGCTTCAAGTTCCCAAGGTAAAGCTATTTCAAAACAGACCATTTCCAAATGGATTGCTCATGGAATCAGATTTTGCTATTCACACCATGGAAAGCAAATCCCAGGGACTATAAGGACTCACTCTACCAGAGCTGCTGCCACTTCAGCTGCCTTCCTCAGAGGAGTTCCTACCAAGGACATTTTGGAAGCTGCAACTTGAAGTTCAGTGCATACTTTTTCTAAGCACTACAGTCTACCTCTTTACTCTAAGTCTAGGGCAGGCTTTGCTTCTGCAGTCTTGCAGGGCCTTTTCTACTTTATGACCACCTCCCTTTTATTCTGCTTTGGGATTCAACCCTACAGTCATGACTGCAACAGTGAAACATGATGAACATAGTACAGTTGTGTACACTTACCATAAATGTAGAGGTTAGAGTGTCTTCACTGTTGCAGTCTGGGTTTCCCTCCTGTCCCCTCTTATTTTTTCTTTTGTGTGGTTCCTTTTTTCACCCTTCTTCTGAGGTGTATTTGCAAAGGGTATGAGATCTTACTCATTTTGGAACACCTGACATCTGGGCCAAGAAAAACTGGAGAACATGGCGTAGGCTGTCAGATTTGTACTCCTGGCCTGACGCCAGGGAACATGGTTGAACACGGCGCCGACCCCCAGACTTTGGGATTCTGGCCGATCGAGGACTGCCTGCCCGGGGAGGAGAACCCTACAGTCATGACTGCAACAGTGAAGACACTCTAACATCTACATTTATGGTAAGTGTACACAACTGTACTTTCCTGTGCTGTCATGCAATAATTTATATGCTCTACTAATTATCCCTTTTTTAAACAACAGCTTCTGTTCTAGAGGGTTTGGGCACCTAGGCAGTATGACATTTCCCTGTGGTACATTTGGTTGGGGACACATGGCTGATATGGGACACATGACCGATATGACATTCAGCTGAAGATAAATATGGCTGTTGTGAATTCCCTGTGGGCAAACAGAAGAATGTATTGCCATGCCCACAACTTCATTAACCAAATGCATAGGGGAAAATTATGTCCAATGTCCATGGTCCCCAAGGTAACATGAGACAGCAGGCAGTATGGCACGGATCGTCAGCAGGCTGGCCAGTGGGCATGTCAGTGGCAGTAAAATGATGCATAATGGGCAGTGTCTTTATAATTGGTGTGTGGACCACTACCCCTTTCACAGTGTCTAGGGAACATTACCTAAAATAATGGCAAAAATATATGTTGGTTACACACAGCTGTACAAAAAGTCCTTTAATGTATGAAGAAACAAACAAAAGTGAGCGCTTTCACGGATACAATCCGCTTAATCAGACTAGAAAAAAACACATAGAAAATCTCACTCAAAAAAACGCTCTAACTACAGAAGCACCAATCAAAATCGAGCCATTAAACCAAAGCCACATATTTAAAGATATATTATACATAAAACCAAACATACATATTAATGTTAAAATCTCTATATAAAACATTATTAAACCTGATATAGTGGCAGAAGTCCATTGAAATATATAAATATACATTATAAAATATATACATATAATGCACATGGATCAATAAAGAGACTTAATGTTTCAAAGGTCTGGTCCTTAAAGGTTTTAGGGACACCATACTATTTAAACCTGGAGGTCTGTCATCTTGTAGCTGAATGATTCCTTTTTGCCTCTTTACTGTTTTTAAGATCACCCCCCCCTTACTCTGAGATGATTTCTAAAATAAAAAACTTAAACTTATGAACAGAGTCTTCTCTACTTATATGCATAGCTAATGCATTATTTTCTTTTTCATTCCTGATATCTCTAAGGTGTTCCAATATCCTGTCTTTAAAATAACGATTGGTCTTCCCTATGCAGAAGGCATAGCATTCTGTGCAGAAACAAAAATATACCACAATATTAGTGCGGCAATCCACATAGAATGTGGCCTCAATCTTAAATCCTTTATAAGGATGTGTAAATTGCCTCCCAGAAAAGATAAAGGGGCAAAATGTACATCTCCTACAAGTGTAGGTACCTAATCTATCAGATATAGTATGCTTATGACCTGACCATCCACTGCCTTGTAACATAGATGATTTTCAAAGACCTGTTTTTCTTAAAAGAAAAAAAGAGGTGCATCACTTATCTTACCATCTAATTCTTTCAACATAGAATTTCCCAATTGTTCTTAACAATGTCGCATACTTACCTGTACATTACTAGCAAAAGTCAACGGCATTCTAATAGCCTTATCTGCCCCATCCTTTAAAGTCTGGTGTGTGCATTCCATTTTGCCAACCGCTGTAGAAGCTACTACATGTCCATCATTATAATAGGGTCTGCATCTGTCTAGTCTCTCAGTCCAAGCTGCACTAATTTGCCTGTCTATATCCTGTTCTTTATAGCCCCTCTCCATAAACTCTTTTTTTTTTTTTTTTTTCAAAACAAGTAAGGCTTCTTGTAGAAGCTCATGATCATTATGGAGGTGCATGATACGAAAGATTTTCGAACACTGGAGAACAAACTTTATAAGTACAAGCGTCTGCAGTGGCAGTGCTTTCACTTGGAAGCTTCTTTGAAGCTTGAAATCATTTCTAGAGGCTCCGAATACTGACCATGCCTAGTTATGGGCAAACATACCCAGAGCAACTCAAGCGTTGGCAGATGCTTAATTTAGAATGCAGTGCTAAGTATATGCAGCTGCTAAAAAAAAAGTTTAGATGTCATTCATAAAAGCTGATAGTTTTTTTTGTTAAGTCAAGTTGTATGGCTAACTTATACTTATAACTTTATTTAGTTGCTTAATATAAGCTGTCCCTGAGTAAATAAAAAATCAATTATTTAATTTAGTCATTTTTTATATATCTGTAGTTTATGAACCTATGACATATTTCTTTTTACAGAATTTATACAAAAAATTTTTTAGTCAAAAATCCATCAATAGAGTACTTATCCAATTTTGTTATGTAGTCTACTATTCCAAAATATTTTTTCTTTTTGGTTCATCAGCGATGTTAAACCATAAAAAATCTTTTAAACACTTTAAATAACTTGTGTTTGGATAAATGTTAAGGGATAGTTATATATTGTTGTTTTAATTATTGTCTCGCTTCTATTCATTATTTGACAATTATCATAGAAGTTGGCTTGTTGCTTTGAAGTTGTGTGCGACGATTGCTAGGAATGCAGCTTTTGTCTGCACTATTATTGTGCGTATTTGAAGCTAATTAACTTACAACTATGCATGGTTGCCTTAGGCAACCAATTTGACTTTAAACAACGTCATTGTTGGATTTATATTGATTACGAAATATTGCTTTCTTTTTCTAAAATGGGCTTCTTTAATGTGTACTTTATTGCAACTAAGTCGAAGCTATTGGCCTCTTAACACCTTTTATCTGTGTAGATATGTTTTTATTTTATTCAATGCAGAACTATTTTTCATAGTTGTTGAGCTATAACACCTTAGCCATTATAGCTGTGATTTCCTGCTTTTAGGTTTTAAAATTGATAATACAGCATTTAACGTTCATTCTGAAACGTTTGAATCCCATAGAACTGCATTTGCTGATTTTTTCAGTGTTTGTACCATGAAATATAACTTATATGGATGAATCCATTTTATTGCATACTTGAACGCATATTCTGTGTAATTTTGAATGTGCTTTAGCGCATCTTTGTAGGATGTAACTGAATTTCTCATGATTCCACTTGTATCACAGTTAGTTATTATGTTTCAGTGCAAGAACGCTATGTTGACTATTAGGCTGTTTGCTCTTTTTCTTTAAATACTAATTGTCAATTAAGCCAATTTGTTTCAATTTGACTTTGGTTTATGGTATTTAAACTTTGTTTGTGGGGCTATTCATTGTCTGAGGAAGCGTGGTTGTACCCACGTTACCCACTGTTTTATGGATTAAAGAACTTTTTATTCTAATTTTACTACGTTTATTTGCTTGCTTTATGGTTCATTGATTGCAATTTCATTTATTGCCTTACTACATCGTGGTAGAGATCAGGTTACTGTTTTTGCTTCTGATTTTCTACGTTGTGTTTCCTGGTCTCCTTAAGCTGCAGTTGCCTCTTGATTTTTTTGAAACGTTTATACTGTGTGGTAACTGCTCTACACGATGGATGCTCAGGTTGTGGAGCTTGACTATAGACCGGAGTCGAGGGACAATGTACATATACCAGATGGACTGTTACATCGGGTCTCAAACCCTTTATTGGCTCTGGAGCTTGGTGAGTTCTCTACTGAATCTGTATCTTTTATACCTGAAGAGAATATTGCTGATTTTAACCTAACTGTTAAAGACTTTGAAGATAAGCTGTACTTACTGCAAAGATATGCCTGGCAGAGGCAGCACCTTGAGGCTTCTTTACATCACCGCATTGTCCCCAGGGGAATGCGTGTTTTTTGTATGCCATCGTATGGGAGCAATCATCCGGCCCTCCTCAAGAAGTGGCAGGACTTAAACATAGAACAAGGCTTCAGATACATGTCACTGCTGAATGAATAGTTTTTACCACTTGAAACTGAACTGCGTAAAGAGATAGACTGTATGCATAAAAGTCTGTGTGAAAAATTTAAATCTGACTTTGCTAAAAAGAAACTACAGACTATATTTTCACAAGTCAGTTCTTTCAGTGATAAACTGAAACAAATTAAGCTTAAGAAGTTACAGAGAGATTTTAATGATTTTCAAACTGGTCAGATTTTTGTTTGGCCAAGGCACAACACTACTCAGACCTATGAACAGCAACAGGCTTCTCCCATAAATTCAGGTGTTGAAGTTACACATTCTAATACTCCTGCTTTATCTACTGAAAACCTTCTTTTGCCTTTTCCGTCTAACACTGAAATAAATGCTCCTAATACTGTTGGAACTGAACTATCTAATCCAACAGCATCTTCTGCTACACCCCCCCCCGAATCAGCTAGCGTTTGTTGACACACATCGAGCTAACCGACTAGGGGCTAGATCCAAAACTACTCAAGAAGCAAGTCGTTTTTTACCCTACCCGATAAAACAAAGATTCCAAGGGAGAGGACGTTCACAAAGCAGAGGACCAAGGAAGCGGAAAATATCCGAAGAGAAGTATGGAGTAACAAGAAGACAGAGAATGTGACTGACTTATTTGTTAACTTATCTCATTAGGTTATGGATTCATCTGATGCTAGTCTAATTAACAAAGGTCTCAACTTCATTCCAGCCCAATGTAGCAGTTTAACTGATGTATTATGTGATTTACGTGTTTTTTTGTAGGAGTGTAGCTTTGAAAATGTTTTTTAAAAATAATTCAGCCGAACAAGGCAGGGATTCACGATGTACTGATCCTACGGCTTTGAAGTGCAAGAGTAATTTTTCACCCCCCTTATGTTCAAATCTCGAATGTTTTTTAAAAGCCTGTGAGAGAGATTTTTACTCTTTGTTCTCCACTCATAAGAAAAGGATAGCCTACGTAAATTTAACTACTAATGAGATGGCTTCACTTAAGAAATTTAAACAACTTTCAGATATAACCTTCAGACCTGCCGACAAGGGAGGTGGGACTATCATTATGAATAAAGTTGATTATATCTCCTTAATGTTTAATATGTTGTCTGATAGTGATACTTACAAAATCATTTCTCAAAAAGATATAAATTCTATAGTGTTAAATGTGCATGCCACCTTACATGACTTGCTTATGTGTAGGCAGATATCTCCAGAATTTTACAGCTACTTATTTATAGAATTTCCAACTGTTCCTATGATAAAAGGCTTACCAAAGACTCATAAACAGGTCGAACCTTTACCCCTTAGGCCTATTGTTTCAGGTGGCAACTGGGTTACTGCAACAATTTCAACCGCCCTTGAAAGGTTTCTTAGACCAATAGTAGATGTGGTTCCATCTATTTTGAAAGATACCTATCCTTTGTTGAATGGCCTGAATGATTTGACTCTTGACACTAAGAACAAAGAATACATTCTTATAACTCTTGATGTAAAAAACCTCTTTACTTCCATTCCCAATGATTTGGGTCTGGAAGCTATAAGAGAGTTGTTGGTCAGGGATACTGGTTTTTCGACTGATAAGATAATTTTGATTTGCCAATTATTAGACCTGGTACTTAATAACAACCTCTTCATGTTTGATGGTAAAACATATTTGCAGACTTGGGGTGTAGCCATGGGCACCCCATGCAAAACCTGGTAGTTTTAAATTGGGAAAAGGAATTTCTTTTCAGCAATATTGCATTTGAAAAGATTAAATTTTACAAGCGGTTTGTAGACGACGTCCTTTTAATTTGGCAAGGCACACTGGAAGAATTTAAACAGTTCCTGCAGTTTTTAGAAACTACTACTACTTATCTAAAATTCACAATGGAAGCTTCCAAGGAA
The DNA here is from genome assembly GCF_019279795.1 of Protopterus annectens. Taxonomy (NCBI): domain Eukaryota; kingdom Metazoa; phylum Chordata; order Ceratodontiformes; family Protopteridae; genus Protopterus; species Protopterus annectens. The sequence goes on from NC_056732.1 coordinate 1,709,976,240, forward strand.
TGTGTAAATTTTCTGGACGTCTCTCTGACCCTTAATCAACAATGAAAGGTTATTTCCTCTATTTTTAGAAAACCAACCTGGACCAACACATTACTCCAATATAATAGCATGCATCCAAGACATATGTTCCCCGGTATTGTCAAGAGTCAATTCATCAGACTAACTAGACTATGTCAGGATAGAGAAACTCTAGAGCAAGAAATTAATAAAATGGAGTTGCTTTTTTAAATAGAGGATATGATTCTAAACTAATTAACTCTATTAAAAATGAAATTCTGTATTCTCCAGAGATAGGTTCACATTTACCTAAGAAACCCAATTCCTTTAGAACTAAGACGTTAGGAAAGTGTTTCAAGATTCCTTACATCACAAAATACACCAGTGATGTAAAAAGTTTAGAAAAGGTTATCTGTAGGAACTGGAACATTTTAATGACTGATACTTTAGTATCTAATTTAGTTGGCAGTCACCCCACTTTCTTATATAGAAATTGCCCTAACTTGAAGCAAATACTGTGTAAAGACTATGGTTCAGCTTCGAGAGTAGTCACTTTGAGTATAGGTACAGTTCCTTGTGGTAACTGCAACAGGTGTAACTACATCTGTTCTGAGTTAACCTTTACTCATCCTACCTTGAATTTTATTTTTTATTTTAATACATCAGCTACTTGTAATTCTAGAAACCTGATATATTTAGCTACATGTACAAAATGTACTGCTTTTTACATTGGACTCACAAAAAGAAGACTAGTTGACCGTATCTATAATCATCTATATGAAATTAGGAAAGAATTAGACACCAATGCCTTGGCCCAACACATAATAAACTATAGAGACCATACATTTTTATTCAGAGTGTTGGAATTAGTACCCCTGAATCCTAGAGGGGGAGATGACTCTAACAACTTGGCCCTGGCAGAATTAAGATGGATACTAAAATTTAATGCTCATAATTTTCCTGGTTTAAACACGTTTGTATCCATTAAGCCCATCTTGAATGCTAGGAAACGTTAATGTAAATACTATACGTATATATTTTTCATATATAAAAAATCCCTAATTAGTTTTTAATTAGTTTTTGATTAACTAATAAATATTTGTCTTATAAGCTTTAACTAACTATAAGATAAAAATATATATATTTTCCTTATAGGCTATACTATGATATTTATAATTAAAACTATATCTGTTTAGTCTATTATCAGCAGTGACATTCATTGTTCTAGTTTAGACTTTCAGTTCGGTTATCTTATAGTATATTTTCTAACATTTTTTAAACTTTGTCTGGCTTAATTTAATTTAGTAAGCATAACTGATGTACATAGCAAGCATTTTGAAAACACTTTGTTTATATACTTCGTAATTTATATATAACTTTTACAGTCGTAATATTTTCTACATACTTTTAACAAAGTTTAGATGTCATTCATAAAAGCTGATAGTTTTTTTTGTTAAGTCAAGTTGTATGGCTAACTTATACTTATAACTTTATTTAGTTGCTTAATATAAGCTGTCCCTGAGTAAATAAAAAATCAATTATTTAATTTAGTCATTTTTTATATATCTGTAGTTTATGAACCTATGACATATTTCTTTTTACAGAATTTATACAAAAAATTTTTTAGTCAAAAATCCATCAATAGAGTACTTATCCAATTTTGTTATGTAGTCTACTATTCCAAAATATTTTTTCTTTTTGGTTCATCAGCGATGTTAAACCATAAAAAATCTTTTAAACACTTTAAATAACTTGTGTTTGGATAAATGTTAAGGGATAGTTATATATTGTTGTTTTAATTATTGTCTCGCTTCTATTCATTATTTGACAATTATCATAGAAGTTGGCTTGTTGCTTTGAAGTTGTGTGCGACGATTGCTAGGAATGCAGCTTTTGTCTGCACTATTATTGTGCGTATTTGAAGCTAATTAACTTACAACTATGCATGGTTGCCTTAGGCAACCAATTTGACTTTAAACAACGTCATTGTTGGATTTATATTGATTACGAAATATTGCTTTCTTTTTCTAAAATGGGCTTCTTTAATGTGTACTTTATTGCAACTAAGTCGAAGCTATTGGCCTCTTAACACCTTTTATCTGTGTAGATATGTTTTTATTTTATTCAATGCAGAACTATTTTTCATAGTTGTTGAGCTATAACACCTTAGCCATTATAGCTGTGATTTCCTGCTTTTAGGTTTTAAAATTGATAATACAGCATTTAACGTTCATTCTGAAACGTTTAAATCCCATAGAACTGCATTTGCTGATTTTTTTCAGTGTTTGTACCATGAAATATAACTTATATGGATGAATCCATTTTATTGCATACTTGAACGCATATTCTGTGTAATTTTGAATGTGCTTTAGCGCATCTTTGTAGGATGTAACTGAATTTCTCATGATTCCACTTGTATCACAGTTAGTTATTATGTTTCAGTGCAAGAACGCTATGTTGACTATTAGGCTGTTTGCTCTTTTTCTTTAAATACTAATTGTCAATTAAGCCAATTTGTTTCAATTTGACTTTGGTTTATGGTATTTAAACTTTGTTTGTGGGGCTATTCATTGTCTGAGGAAGCGTGGTTGTACCCGCTTACCGTTACCCACTGTTTTATGGATTAAAGAACTTTTTATTCTAATTTTACTACGTTTATTTGCTTGCTTTATGGTTCATTGATTGCAATTTCATTTATTGCCTTACTACATCGTGGTAGAGATCAGGTTACTGTTTTTGCTTCTCTTTATATGCAGCTGCTTATAGAATTTTTTCAGCCTGAGGAGAGTGATTTATTAAGTGATATTTATCGTCTACAAAATGACATTTGTGATAACTATAGTATAGATGTCTATGGTGATAAACTTGATAGTCTGCATGACAATATATTTATAGGTTCATAGGTTCATAGGTTTATACTAGGCTATCTGCCCTAAGGCATTTATAAGCCTAGCCCAGAGTTTTGTGGCATACGCCACCCCTTATGTTAAAAATATAGTGCCCATTAGTTTGTTTTGCCTCTGTCCAGCAGTGACGCAGAGACTATTCCCGGGGTAAACCTACGATCTCCCATCCACCGGTCAAGATTTCTCATGAACAGAGCCAGCGAGGTGCTCTGCCTCACATGGACCGGGATTTTATTCCACAGCATAGGGAGTCTCTGGGTGATAAATCTATCCCTCCAGCACGTCCTATTTATATCCGTGCTAAGGTTTAAGTCACTTGCTCTAGTGGTTCTGGTGGATTTGGATTTTCTGAGGTGGAGCATGTCCATTAATTCCGGGTTGGTCATGGCCTTGTATGTCAGGCACAGGTCACCTCTGAGCAGGCGGTATGCAACTGAATAGAGCTGGAGTTTCTTCAGTCTGGCAGCATATGACAGATTTTGGAGTCCCTTTATTCTTTTGGTGAGGAACTTCTGGGGTCTCTCCAATTGCTGCAGGTGTCGGGTGAGATACATCCCGAAAGGGGCATTGTACTCGATCATTGGTCTGATAAGTGAAGAGTACAGGGGAACAATGACCTCACTTGATCTGGATGTGAAACCCTTCATGATCAGGTGGGCAATGTAGAATGTCTTTCTAACCACTTTAGCAACGTGAGTGTTGAAAGAAAGGCCACTGTCAACCTGAGTCCCAAGGTCCCTGATGATCTCTTCTGTGCTTAGTGGATTGCCACCTATATGGTAGCTTGGGGTTACCTTGTTTTTCCCAAAGGGTATGACTATACATTTTTTGGCGTTTAACTTCAGGCCATGGCTCTGGCACCAGCCATCAGTTTCCGTGAGACCCCTCTGGAGGATATCTGTGTCGGATGTACTTTCCACTATGGCACCCAGTTTGCAGTCATCTGCAAACTTTGTCAGCCATAGTCCTCCTATGTTTGCCTGTACTTCTGAGAAGTAGATGCCAAACAGGGGGCCAAGGACTGAGCCCTGTGGGACACCACTTGTGACCGGCTTGGAATACGACATGGCGCCAGCAACTCTAACCCTGTGGGTTCTGTCCTTTAGCCAGTTTGCAACCCATCTTGTGACATATGGGTTTACATTTAAGCTGGTAAGTTTCTCTATAATACCCGAGTGGGGTATTGTGTCGAAAGCTTTTGCAAGGTCAAGGTAGGCTGTATGGACTGCCTTTCCCTCGTCAATGGCCTTGGTGACTGTTTCGAAGAAGTCGACCAAGTTCAAGAGGCATGATCTGCCCTTGACAAAGCCAAACTGGGTTGGGTCCCATGTCTGCAAGTCCCCTATGTCCTTGTTTATGAGATCCATTATGATCCTCTCCATAGCTTTGCAGACCAGGCTTGTTAAGCTTATGGGGCGGTAATTACCAGGGTCTGTAGAGGCACCACCTTTGTGGAGTGGGACCACAGTTGCCGCACGCCACTCCTTGGGCACGTATCCTGTGGTAAGGCTAAGATTAAACAGCTGCCTTATGTGCGGGTTTAATTCCTCATTGAGTTCGTGTAGCACACAGCCTGGGACACTATCCGGTCCCATTGATGCTGTGTTTTTAGCTTTAGAGAGGGCAGCTTTCACCTGCGCATTTGAGATGTCTGGGAGGCTACACTCCGCTGGGATAGTTATCTCTTCTTTTGGGGAGGAGAGGGGGGTGAAGTTTGCACTGAACCTGTCTGCCAGTATGTTGGCAATGTCTGTGGGTTCAGTGATTTTTGTATCATTTTGGACTAATTCTGAGCAAATCTGGGAGTTTCCACCCAGGTTTCTAACATAGCTGAAAAAGGCCTTATGATTGAGAGAAAAATTGCCATAGATTCAAAAGACAAAGTTGGCCTTGGATGATTTTATGAGTGCCCGTATTTTTTTACTAATAATGATCAAGGGTGTCTTCCCTTTTATGGATTTTGTTCTATCATGTAATAGCTTTCTACTCTTATTGTAAAGTTTGTTTATGGCTGGGGTCCACCAGACTGGACGCTTGCCCTCGGTGGAAAGAGTCTTGGTTTTATTAGGGATTGCCTGATCCATGCAGTCCTGGAGGTGTTTGTAGAAGGCATTTGTAAGGGCTTCCGCAGCTTGGGTTGTGGTTTCCACTGGCTCGGGGGCCTTGAAGGATACCACACCAGTCTTGAGTAGTGTGAAGTTTGCTTTAGAGAAGTTCTTCACTGTGGTCTTTTTTGTTTGGGGTGGGGGCGGGATGTGGATTTCCAGTGAGATTAGTTTATGGTCTGATCTCACCAATGAGGGATATACTTCCGGTGTGGAGCATTTTGTCCCCATGTTTGTGATGATGAGATCTAATATATTTTCTCCTCTTGTGGGAACAGTGACTAGTTGTTCCATGGCATTTGAATTTATGAACTCCAGGAACCTTTGGGCTAGAAAGTTTGGGCTTGAGTAGTGTTCCCAGTCAATATTCGGGTAGTTGAAGTCTCCCAATATAATGGTGTTTGGAGATACATTTATACCCTCCAATGTTTTCAGGAAGGCTGTGTGGGGTTCCTGAGTTTGAGAGGGTGTCCTGTAGCATGCTACAAATTGTAGAGCAGTTTTGCCTATGGTTAATTGCACCTGGATGGTTTCCGATGCTACGTGCGTTGCCACCAACCTGGAGGTGTTGGGTGTCCTTGATGAATATGGATACACCCCCTCCTTTTGTGGTGTGGTCCAGGTTTTGGGGCTGGAACGCATGATATGAGGTAAAACCAGCTAGTGCCGGGGTGCTCTCAGGAGCCTTGAACCAGGTTTCAGTCACAGTGCAGACAATTTATGTTTGAGCTTTGAACCAGGTTTCAATCACAGTTTATGTATGAGAAAAGGCTTTCAACCACCAAAACCAAGAAAATGCAGAGGGACTTGTGCGATTTTCGGGCAGGGAATGTGTTTTCATGGGCTGGAGAGGTACGTAATATAGATGGACTCAGACAAGCATCAGGAAATGGGCGAACCAATAGCGATACGAGCAGAGCGATTGGACCAGCCATCTCTTCTCCCAAAATAGCTGCACCATCATTGGTGGAGGATGCTTCTACTACATTAGTAAATTTACCAGTAACAATGAACAAGCCACAGGTGATTACAATGAGTACAATGAAGCGTACTGAAAGTAGAAAAATGTGTGCCTCAGGGAAGGGGCAATGAGATTTTATCAGTGGTTAAGCAGAAGCAAGTTCCTCAATTTAGAACTGGACTTGACAATACACAACAAGGGGCGGCTGCCTCTTGTTCATCGCAAGGTAATTTTTTATTGCAGAGTCCACTTCCCATCAGAGGGAGGTCCAGGAGCCAGATTATCAGTGGAAGAACACGACACTCACACAGTGTGGATGAACACACCAGAATTGGAAAGAGGGCCAAACAGGTCTAGTTTTCAACATTTCTTCTTACCCTTTAACTGAAACGCATTTGGCTTTATTAAATAGAGGGTTGAGTTTTGTTCCGGCGCATAGAGTGGAACTTGTTGATGTATTGAAAGATCTTAGATTATTTGGAAGAACTTTGACTTTAAAAGCTATCTTTCAAGGGGATTTTCATGAACACAATGTTTTTAAGAAACCTAGTGTGTATATCCCACCTGTGAATGCAGTGATTGATTTGTTTGTGAATGTGTGCGAAAAACAAATCACAGAAAAATTGGCTGAAGACAATAGTGAAAGGTTTTATAATTTAACTGCAGCTGGAACAACAAGCCGTTAATGAACTTAAATGTATGACCTGTATTGAAATACGCCCTGCTGATAAGGGAGGGGGTATTGTCGTTTCAGACAGAGATTTGTATATAGCTGGTATGTTGAGTCTTCCGCAGGATAAAAATACCTAGTGTATATTTCCACAGATAGTCACTACAGTTTTTTGTTTTTGATTTACTTGTTACAGGAATGGTATCAGACACCCTCTTTGAATACTTTAAGGTATCAGACACCCTCTTTGAATACTTTAAGGTTGATTCACCTATTATTCGCATAATATATGGGCTACCGAAAGTACATAAAAATCTGTCTAATCCTCCCATGCATCCAATTGCGTCAGGCAGGGGCTGGGTAACTGAGCCCCTCTCCATCTTTGTAGAAAAGAACTTGCACCCTGTCTTAAATGATTGTGCCACTGTGCTTAAATACACACAGGATTTTTTGAGTGATCTAGGTATGCATGTACAGTCACTCTTTACTGTAATCCCTAATTTTTGGGGTATTGAAAATATTTGAGATCTATTGACTAATAAGAACATGTGCCCTAATAAAGTTAGACTTCTATGTGCGTTGTTGGAGGTCATTTTAGATAATAACGTCTTTATGTTCAATGAGCAATGCTATTTACAGAAGATTGGTGTGGCTATGGGCACGGGTTGTGCCAATATCTACGCCAACCTCTCTTTGGTACAGTGGGAAATTAATTATGTTCTGTCTGGTAATGATTTTAGTGGTTTGGATTTGTGGATGACATTTTTCTCCTGTGGCATGGTACTGAGCATGATTTAACTGAATTCCTATATTATCTTAATAATGTAACAGATTTTTTTAAGTTCACATATAAGTATTCTCGTACAGATATTGAGTTCCTAGATGTTAAGGTTACAAGAGATGCAGTCAGCACACTTACACAACATCTCTATATAGGAAACCAGTCAGGAAGAATAATGTCTTACATAATGGGAGTATGCACCCCAAACGTAATGTACTGAAAGGGCAGATTTTTCGTATCATGCGCCTCCATAATGAGCTTTTACAAGAAGCCTTACTTGTTTTGAAAAAAGAGTTTATGGAGAGGGGCTATAAAGAACAGGATATAGATGGACAAATTAGTGTGATGCAGACCCTATTATAATGATGGACATGTAGTAGCTTCTGCACCGGTTGGTAACTTGGAATGCACTCACCAGGCTTTAAAGGATAAGGCAGATAAGGCTATTAGAATGCCATTGACGTTTGCTAGTAATTTACAGGTAGTATGTGACATTGTTAAGAACAATTGGGCTATTCTTTCTATGGTGAAAGAATTAGATGGTAAGAGAAGTGATGCACCTCTTTTTTTTTTCTTTTAAGAAAAGCGGATCTTTGAAAAATCATCTATGTTACAAGTCAGTGGATGGTCGTAAGCATACTATGTCTGATAGATTAGGTAGCTACACTTGTAGGAGATCTACGGCTTGCCTCTTAATCTTTTCTGGGAGGCAATTTACACATCCCTATATAGGATTTAAGATTGAGGCCACATTCTATGTGGATTGCCGCACTAATAATGTGGTATATCTTTGTTTCTGCACAGAATGTTATGCCTTCTGTTTTTTATTTTAGAAATGGTCTCAGAGAGTAAGAGGTGGGGTGATCTTAAAAACAGTACAGAGGCAATAGAGCAAAAATGGATCATTCAGCTACAAGCTGACAGACCTCCAGGTTTAAATAGTATGGTGTCCCTAAAACCTTTTTTAAGGACCAGACCTTTGAAACATTTTCTCTTTATTGAGTCGTGTGCATTATATGCATATATTTCATAATGTATATTTATATATTTTAATGGACTTCTGCCACTTTATATCAGGTTTAATAATGTTTTATATAGAGATTTTAACATTAATACGTATGTTGGGTTTTAAGTATAATATATCTTTAAATATGTGGCTTTGGTTTAATGGCTCGATTTTGATTGGTGCTTCTGTAGTTAGAGAGTCTTTTTGAATGAGATTTTGTACGCGTTTTTTTGCTAGTCTGAAGCAGATTGTATCTGTGAAACTGCTCACTTTTGTTTGTTTCTTCATGCATTAAAGGACTTTTTGCACAGCTGTGTGTGACCAACTTGTATATTTTTGCCTTTGCTACTTTGCTGTTGGTTGCTTTCTTCTGTGTTTGGGGTACCTTTCTACATTTAACATTACCTAAAATGTATACTGGAGCATGTGTGTGACTACAGTAGCATGTAGGATATTCTCCATGCTGTAGCACAGTTCTACATGTTGTAGTTACATAAGCATGTACTGTACACTGAGCACCACACTTGTTAGTTCTTCTGCTCCCATGCACTTGGTTATTAAAGCTGTGTGCAAGGTAGCGTGTGTTTGTTTGCCCACAGGGAATTCACAAAAAAACATATTTCTCGGCAGCTAAATGTCACTTCAGCCCATGTGTCCCCAACCAAATGTACCACAGGGAAATGTCTTGCTGCCTAGGCACCTGAAGCCGTTCTAAATTTAAATAGAACTCTACCAGAGAAAGTCTTTCACTTAGGATTCCCTGATCCATTTCTTTGTGCCTGTGCTCTGATATCAGTGCGTCCGTTACTGACATCCGTTACTTCGGCACCGAGTTTTGTGCCCTGTACCTCATCGGAACCGAGGGATCCTTGGTTTAGACTACCTTACCGGCATGACGTTTTCCTCAATGTAGACCTTTCTGACGTCGATGACTGTTCCAACGTCCACTCCTGCTTTGACTCATTCTTTTCACGGCACCGACTATTCTTTCGGTACCGACCACCTCGTTTTCCGTATAGACTCTTTCAGCACCTATCATAATGCCAACTACCAGTTCGGCACCAACCTAGTCTGTGCAGACCTTGCCTTCGGCACCGACATCTCCTCGGTGCAGACACCAGTAGTACAAGCCTTAACGGCTCCATTGTTTTTGGTGCAAATGCCTATTTTAGCACCGGCCAAAGACCCCTTTGTGGGCACTGAGTTTCCTGCATCCTTGGGATAGACCTGACTCACCTTCAGCTATGTCTGAGATCCACTAGAAGCCTCTGGAACATGATGTGGTGCACCTTGTTGATGAATTGCTTTTGGCCAGAGGTATCCAACCCTCCAGAAACTACTCTTCCTTTGGAGGTGATCACCCTTCTCCGAGGACTCCTACTTATTCTCCTCCTTCATTGCCTTTGAAGCCCCCTGCTGTGGCAAAGATTTCCCTCACTTTGGTGGTTACCAATGTCTTTGAATTCCATGATGATAAGTTCCCTGGCCTTGCAGACCAGGTTCATCAGGCGAATAGTTCCCAGGATCAGCGGTGGCTCCCCCTTTGTGGAGTGGGATAACTGTTGCTGTGCGCCATTCAGTGGACACAAAGCCTGACGTGAGACTATGATTGAACATGGTGCTTAGGTGGGGAGCCAGTTCGTTCTGAAGCCCATGTAAAACGCAGCCTGGGATGTTGTCCGGTCCCATGGATGCTGTGTTTTTAGAGTGCAACTTTTACTTGCATAGATGTGATTACAGGGACCCTGCATTCTTCCTGTATAGATATGGGCCCTCGTGTTTAATATTTCTCTCAAAGTCTTAGTGTTGGGACATGGCAGATCCTAAGCCAGTCTTTAAGAGGTGCACTATGTGTGGCCACAAATTGCCACCCGGTGATGGCCACACTCTTTGCGTGATGTGTTTGGGTGCGGCCCATTTGACCACTAATTGTGCTATTTGTGCGGGGTTTAACCCGCGCACCATCAAGGATAGACGGGACAAGTTAGCCTTGAAAGGCCTTCTACTGGCTGCCTCCTCTTTTGCTTTGGTCACAGCGGTTGCTGGGACCGCCTCTACTTCTCTTGTCCTTCCTTCTCCTCTCTCCCAGGCTGGCACTCACCCTCCCACTTCTAAGCCTGCGGAAGCAGAGCGCAGAAAAGGCAGAGAGAAGGAGAGAGATCACCGGTCAGAGAAAATAGAGGTTCCCGGACCTTTCAACTCTGTCAGGAACTCCCACCAAGAGTCAGTCTAGGCACCATGACTCCCCTCGGCTCCAATCTCCCAGATTTTCCCCAGAGCTGGGACTAGAGCCTTGGTTTCTCAACCCGCCATGTCAGTGTCCATGGCTTCGTCTCGGTCCACCCACAGCCTTTCTGAAGTAGACATAGATAAAATGATGCAGAGGTTCATTCGTATGCAAATTCAGGTGGGAGTTTTGCCAGCCCCCTCTCCCTCTGGAGAGGAGGCTCGCTTCCCTTCACACCAATATCTCCTTCTCCGATCTGACCCCCGGTTTCGGAGTACATGGATCAGAGGATGGTCTTAGTCAGGGGGTTGGTGCCGACGGTACCTGTCTCCTCGATACCGGCAGCTGCCTGGAGCTTGTTGGATCTGATCAATTTGGATCAGAGTGGCTCTCGGAGCCGGTGCCTGGGTGTCTGATCAGAGGGAGTGGAACTTTTTCCATCAGCTTCGATGTTGTCGAGCCAAGTCCCCCCCCCCCCCCTCAGAGCTCCATCCACTTTGGGCCCGACTCCGATTCTCACGTCCAATCCGGGGAGAGTGGTTCCATTACTGATGGCCCAGGAAGCTCGTTCGCAGTCTGCATTTAACGTGGTAGAAAGAGTTCTCTCCACTGGATCGAGGCCCTTGACTATATCCACGGACTCTGCCCCGACTCCCTTTGCTTTGTGTGCAAATCCTATAATTTTACCTGAGGGATAGCCCGTGCTCGAGAACCCCCATGCGATTCCCTCTGAGGAACAAGTGGTTTGTGAGTTCCCCCATAGAGCCATACCGGAGACGTACCTCGCAAGCATACATGCAAGAGGAGACACTTGGACTCCCCAGAGTCCCTCACTGAGGACACGGATTTGGATGATGGGGAAGGTTCACCCAGATCACCTCCCGAGGATGTCTCCTTCAGAGACATCGTTGAAATCCTACGCCAGCTGGGAGGTTGGTCCGCCCCAAAATCTTCCTGGGACAAATCCGTGTTCCTGGAGGCTTTTGGCATGGGCCCGTCTACTTCCTGAGTGTCCCATCCTGCAGATCCCTTGGTGGACTTGGTCACCTTGCAGGCTTGGAAGGAGCCGGACACCGTGGAACCAATCCTCAAATGCCCGGACAAAATGCTGAGCCCCCACACAGACAGACCAGCATGGAATAAAGGATCCCCTTTAGATGCTATGGTGGTAGCAGCAGCCACCAGAAAGGAACTAGCCCAGGGGAGAGTTCCTCGGTTCATCCCACTGACGTGAGTTTAAGATGATGGACTGCCTAGGGAAGCGGGTTTATGCATCAGCAACCTTTTCCATCAGGGCACTGAACTATTTGGCTCATGTTACTAGACTACAGTGTGACCTGGTTAAGGAACTGGCTGAGTCTCCCCCAAAGTCCATGTCGCAGGAGGACAGCGACATGTTCTCCGTGAGGATGACTACTTTGACAGTGGTTTCAAACGTGTCCATGCGACTCCTCTCACATGCTACATGCATGTCCATGAGCTGTAACACCTGGCTCAGATTATGTCAGTTCACGGAACACTTCAAGGCATCTTCTGCGAACTCTCCTTATGACTGTTCTACCCTCTTTGGTAAGACCGTCCGAAACACCTAGGTCCAGAGTGAGAAAGACGGGAAGACACTGTTTGCCATCATAATCTGCTTCTCGAACCCTCAAAGATCCTTTTCCTGGAATCAGCAAGGGCAAAAGAAGATGTGGTTCTGGAAGTGTGAGTATTCATGGGACATTCTGGGCTCTTCTTTCGCTAGAGGCAGAGGGGGACAAGATAGATGCTGGCCCAGAGGCAGTGGGGGGGGTCTGAGGAATTTTGGGTCTCGAGAACCTTTCTCGGACATCCCACGCAGCAACCCTGAAGGGTTGCCCGACTGCACTCCTCTAGAGGCAGTTCGGGGTTGCCTTTCATTGCACCTGACGGCATGGGAGTCTGTATTTATTATCAGACCGTTGGGTGCTTCGGATAATTTCCAGAGGATACTCAATCCCATTTGTGGTTCCTTCTAAACCTCTCAAACACCTCCCAGACGTACCACCCACGCAAAGGGAGGCAGCAGCACTAGAAATCTCCAAGCTGCTAGAGAAACGAGTCATTAAACCCGTCCCCCCAGATCAGTCGGGATTGAGCATCTACTCCAAGTTCTTATTGGTGCCAAAGAAAATGGTGGACTTGAGGCCCATTCTGGACTTATCTACTCTGAACCTGTCAGTTGCCAAAGAAAAGTTCCGGATGGTCACATTACAGTCCATCATGCCGCACCCGGAAGAAAGCGACTGGATTTGCTCGTTCGACCTCCAGGATGCTTACTATCACATAGCTCCAGGACGTTCCTCTGCTTCTGGCTAGGAGGCTATCATTTACCAATTTTGAGCCCTGCCCTTTGGTCTCACCACAGCCCCCAGGGTGTTCACCAAAGTGATGGCAGTAGTAGCGGCTCACCTGAGGCTTCAGGTTTACCCTTATCTGGATGATTGGCTAGTTACAGCTCCCACCAAGCATCTACTCTGTTGGACCAGAGATTATTTCCTAAAGCTTGCACTCCACTTAGGGATTACAATTAACACAACCAAATCTCTTCTGAATCCTGTCCAGGTGATAGAACACATAGGGGCACGGATAGACACACTACAGACAAAAATCTTCCTGACCATGGAGAGAGTTCAGAACCTAAAGATGCATGTTGCCTTCATCTACCGTTCTCACCTTCCCTCAGCAGAATCAATTTTGAGGGCCCTAGGTTCTATGGCGACGACCATAATGCTTCTTCAGTGTGCTCAATTACATATGCGAATAAAACAGTGGACTCTAGTTGTGCAATGGTCCCCGCTGGATCTTCCGTTGTCGCTTCCAATACACCTCAGCCGAGTCTGCAGGTTGTCCCTTCTTTGGTGGCTGCATTCTCTGGAATTTCTGGAGGGATGACCTTTTGTTCCAGCTCCTGTCCAAGCCACAGTGACCACGGATGCCTCACAACTGGGTGGGCGGGCATTGTTTGGGAAGGACAGTCCAAGTCCTCTGGTCCCCTGTCGAGACCAGTTTGCATGTAAATGTTCTGGAGATGTCAGTCCTTTTGGCGTTGCAGGCCCACAGGTTACTCTGTCCCACAGGTTGAAGATCGAATGAAGTAAACTACTTCAGATAAAGAAGTTGTGTACTCACCATAACGTTCCATCTGAGTAGTACTACTTCATTTGTCTTCAACCGTCCCTCCCTCCTTCCCCCTGGCCTTACCATATGGACAGCCTTTTTGGCTGATTTTTAGGTGTGTAAGGTGTCTTTTGAGGTCTGGTTCTCAGTGCAAGTTGCAGTAAACTCGATATGGGGGCTGGAAGGTAGTGGTGGTGTGTTATGGGTAAGGGGAGGAGCTTTGAACTCAGAGCAGATTCTAGTGAAATTGCCGGCTCGGATACGATACAGATCCAGTACCCACAGGGTGAAGACAAATGAAGTAGAACTACTCATATGGAATGTTATGGTGAGTACATAACTTCTTTTTTCCTCAAGTAGCATGCAATCTAGATTGGCCACATTTCTGTTCAAACCTCTTGACTTACACGGAAGATACTTATGGAAACCCTCATTTTTTATTTTCTTTTACAGGGTAAAAAAACCTTTACATGTTTTTTTTTAGCCTGAATTCCACAGTTTTTGTTTCCAATGTATCTTAAGTAGCAACAGTCATTAGCAAAGCAGACGCTGATATCCACCATATACTCCCACAGAAAGACTCATGTTCCCTGATCATAACATTAACTTACGAAAAACAACTGTTTACAAGGCTTGTTGTTTTCAGAAGTTTCTCACTAAGCTTGGGTGAAGAAGGAGTGAATGTCAGTACAGGTCAGCCTGACTTGTTTGTCTTTGCACAACTGAACGATTTCTTTGATACCTCTGATAATGTCCTGGAATGGAGTCCTTCCAATGTTAATACCAGTCTGTACTGTAATGTCAGTAAGTTTAATTCCTCTATTTTCCAGCATATTTCTGAAGAGTTCAGAATTGTCATGCAAAAAATTGGTAATAAGTAGATCTAAAATTGTTCGTTATCCACCAGCTGCTAAGTAGATCTAAAATTGTTCCTTATCCACCAGCTTACCAACAAGTCTCACTGAAAGGCTCTTACAGACTTTTAAGAACATCATTAAGGCTACAGCCGGGGGTGGGGCATTCCTTTGTAGCATGAAGTAGGAAAACTGTTTTTATGTATTTTAATTCAGGTAAGGCAATGGCAAACCAAACTGGGGCAATATTATGGACAGGAGCCAAACATCCTTCTATAGACCCTTTAAAACCAGATGCTCAAAGACATGTATAATACAAATAGTTTACACTTTCTTGTTTATAATTAATGTGTAACAGGAAGTTATATGTTACTAAAGAGAAAACAATTGGCAGTCTGGATAGTCACCAGACCTTAACCAGAGAGAATGTTACAGTAGTGGGTTTGCACTACTCTGCCATGTTAGTGAGGACCAGATCCAGTACGTTTGCCCCCGTGGTTGGTTTACTGATAATCTTGATAGACTTTGTATTTACAAAATCCAGGAATCTGTGTCTGCATGCTTAGTATTGTATATGTTTTCTAGATACAAGTGGGGTAATTAAAGTCACCCGTGAATATGGTATTGGGTTGGATGGTAAGGGTTTCCATTAAGCTTAAATACATGTTATGGGTTTCCAGGGTCATAGAGAGGGGACCTATATCTTGCAAGGAAGTGGTATGTGATTTTTGCCTATGGTGACTTGAATGTGGCAAAGCAAACTTTTACATGTCTACATTGGGCACATTACTAGCATCAGCATATCAAGTTAAACAAAGAATTGCATGCATTTTAAAAATATCCTACAACAACGTCAGCAGAAAACCTGAGTGCCCTATATCTACCCTTCCAAATTTCTGTCCCTAGGACCCAAACGATTTGTTTGTTTATTTCTTCATTTATTGCGTTTGTTTACTGAGAAGGTCCACTGGGCCTAGATGAGCCCATTTTCAGTGGAGGCCTGGGGAGAACAGCTGCACATACATTAAAATTCATACAAGAAAACAACAGAGTATGGAGTATACTACACGCACAGTGCATGGAAACACATTGAGCACAACAGAGTGAATTATTTACATCCATAGTATGAAAATAGCCGTACAAGTTATTTACATGCATAATACACATCTATATTATGTAATATTAGCAGTGCTGATGAAGTTCATAGAGAGTATCAGATTAAGGGTAATAATTGTTAGAGATTTGTAGTCCTAAGTATCTCTGAAAAAACAATCAGAAAAAACTAAATGAAAACTCCAGCCAAGCTAGAACTTCCAGTGAGTGACCTCCCAAACCTACTGTAACAGAGGCACATGGGATATATGCAAATGACCCTTATGAACATCAGGTGTTTCAGCTATGTGGCGATTCTGATTGCTCATGACTTTTACATTTGAATTCGTTTTAATGGACAATTTAAGGCCAATAAAGCCAAACCCCACTAGCTATGGATATGCATATTTCAGCCTTGTTATGACATCGACAGTATAGCATAAGCACAGTGCTTGATTAAGAATAAGAAACACAGGGTTGTTATACCCAGCTGATGTCCATTATCATTAGGGTGACTGCAAAATATCCCAACTAACAAATTAAAACAAAGAGTTAGAAGGTCACACAAAAAACTAAATGAAAACTCCAGCCAAGCTAGAACTTCCGATGAGTGACCTCCCAAACCTCCTGTAACAGAGGTATATGGGATATATGCAAATGACCCTTATGAACATCAGGTGTTTCAGCTATATGGTGATTCTGATTGCCCATGACTTTTTACATTTAAGTCATTTTAATAGACAATTTCAGGCCAATAAAGCTAAGCCCCACTAGCTATGGATATGCATATTTCGGCCTTGTTCCATAGCTAGTGGTGTTTGGCTTTATTGGCCTAAAATTGTCCATTAAAACTACTTCAAATGTAAACGTCATGGGCAATCAGAATCACCGTATAGCTGAAACACCTGATGTTCATAAGGGTCATTTGCATATATCCCATGTGCATCTGTTACAGAAGGTTTGGGAGGTCACTCATTGGAAGTTCTAGCTTGGCTGGAGTTTTCATTTAGTTTTTTCTGATTAGTCCTAAGTATCTGGAATTTAGCAAGAAATAGTGAGAGCTCATGGAGTTAGTTATGGAAAGAGAAGATAGAAAAGTTATGCAAGTATTTAGATGGTGTAAAAGTAAGGTTATAGTGTAGGCGGGGTCAGGTTTTGGGGAAGTTTAATATGGCAAATGTACAGTGCCAGAGAGAGGAGAGATGTAGTCTGAGGGACTTCTTAAAGCAGGATTGCTAATTGTTCTGATTATTCCATAGTTTTGAGACAGTAAAAAAGTACAGCATTTGACCAGCTGAGAGATTGGGTTTTCCTCCTTTCAGCAACAATTTGTTTTCAGATCTAAGAAGTTGGTTAGGATGATACATAGTCAGTACAGAGGAGAGAGAATGGCAGGTTGTTGGTTTGTATATCAGTTTGTGTGGAGTAGTTAATATAGCAATAACCCATGCCTGGGTGTCGCCCTCGTGACCAAACCACGCCAACCGTGGGTAAATCCAGCATTACCCACACCCAGAAGTGGGTTATTGCTATTATACAATGACATTATTTAAGAAAAAAAATAATAAATTTTCTTAAATAATGGCATTGTATAATGCCTCTTTGCTGCCCTTCCGGAGCTGTCTGGTATTCTGCAGCAGTTCTGATGTACTGCGCATGCATATGCCCACACAATACATCAGAGCTGTGGGCAAAAGCAATGGAGAAAGCAAGATTTCCGTTGCTTTTTACAAACTATTTTGCTATGTTAAATGGGTTTAACATAGTGAGACAGCTTTAAAAAAAGCAACGGAGAATGTCCGTTGCTTTTTTTAATGCTGTCTCGCTATGTTAAACGAGTTTAACATAGCGAGACAGTGTGAAGCAACGGAGATCTTGCGTTATCCGTTGCTGTAAAAAAAAAAAAAAAGTAATGGAAAAAGTCCGAGCGACCGGACCTTTTTCCATTACTATAACTCTGATTTACAACGTGCACGCTGACCAATCAGCGTGCACGTTTTTTGAATATTAATGGGGGGGTCGTTGTATAATTGTAAATAAGTGAGGTAATGTGGAAGTTCGAGCTAGTTTAGTTTACGTAGAGAGGAGCAGTGGTGGGCTGAAAATTTTGCATGTGTTACAAATTTAGCAACCTTATTATAGCATGAGTCAGGTTTAGTTTTCAGGGCGAACTTGATATTGGTAAGGACAGGGCCACCATATAGTAGAGATGGAAGCAGAAATGATGAAGCTAGAGCCTTTTTTGCAGAGAAGGTAAGGAAACAGTTATGCCTATAAAGGATACCTAATTTTTGATGTTTATTTTGCTGTGGATATGAAGGTCAAATGT
Organism: Protopterus annectens; assembly: GCF_019279795.1. Taxonomy (NCBI): domain Eukaryota; kingdom Metazoa; phylum Chordata; order Ceratodontiformes; family Protopteridae; genus Protopterus; species Protopterus annectens. The sequence continues at coordinate 1,709,994,309 of NC_056732.1, forward strand.
TAGATTATCATTAATGATGATGCCTAGCAGTTTAGTACTGGGAACGACTTCAGTGATAGTGTTGTTGTGGGAATGGATAGATAATTTGTTCTTGTTGAGAGGAGTGTTTTTGGGGGGGTGAATATTAAGAGTTTTGTTTTATTAGGGTTTGGGGCAAGATGATTCTTTGACATCCAGGTTTCATTTGACGTAAAGGCTTCTTGAGTAAGAAGTTGTAGCTCCGTGACCGATTTGGCAGTGTAGATTATTGTAGAATCATTTGCATATTGCTTAACAATGCCATGGGTAAGAGTGGTATGGAAGTTGTTGATAAATATACTAAATAGGAGGTAGTTGTGTTGAGGAAGGGAGAGAAGGAATGTTATTTGGTCGATTGTTGCCTGTTGGTGAGCTAGTTACAAAACCAGTGTAAGGTCGGGGTGAGATACCAAGTTGGAGAGTTTGGTGAGCAGAAGGGGGTGGGAAACTGTATTGAAGGCCTGGGGTATATTCCCCAGACAGTGCAAAAGATGGGTCAGAAATCCTTTAAATGCAGTGAATTATTTTCGTACAGTAATGACCCACTGTCAGTGTTTACTGTCAATATCTTTGATCATATACTACCATGTGACAGTATCCCATAGGAAAACTAATGGTAGAACAAGGTTTCCTACAGGAGTTTTTCCTCCTCTAAAAACTTCTGCAACAGACAACAGGGACATGATTTTCAGTGAATCTTCTGCATTTTCAGAATCCCTATATCTTAAGAGACTTTTTTTTTGGGGACAGATATTTAGAATTCATGATTTTATTTATTTAGATTTGATTTTCTTTAACCAGGTAGGTGGTCTGGTCAGATGTGCCCTTTTCAGCCAAAGTCCAGGCCAGTGGCAGAACCTCTATGATGAACGATCAAGCAGATGTATTGCGGAATTTAATTGTCTGCATGTTGTCTTCTCTGGGTAGCATGAAAAAGGATTTCACATGTAACTGGGTAGTGGACATTTTTCACCATAACCCTCCCCCCATGGCCTGATTTTTTTTTTTTTTTTTTTTTCATGAAACATTTTTTGAAGAGTGGTAATTCTTTTAACATCAAAAACATATGTATGATGTATACATATTCATTCAAGCTCATGCATATATGCCGGTATGTGCATGCACCTGTTATGTAGAAGGCTCATGACCTGTCTTGATTGCAGCTCTGGATAGGGACCAGATCTTTAAGCTATTGGTTGGCCGCTGTTCGGTTGCCCAGGTTGGGTTGCCTGGGATAGTTCTTTTGAGCAAAAGCTAGATGTAAAACCAATTAACCTGCCAAACATGAACTAAGGATTGCTAAACTCTATATATGTTTAGTAGCTGAAGGAGGAGACTGAACACCATCTGTATCCAGGAGATGAGATGAAAGGGCAGTGCAGCAAAGCAAGTTAGCTTGGTATTCAGAGTCTTGTACTCGGTGGGAGGACAGACTGGAAGTAATGTGGGAATTTTACAGTAAGGGAGAGCGTCTTCAGGAGACAGTGAGGGATATCCTCAGAATTATTGACTAGACTCATATGTCTTTACAGTAAGGATAGGACAGTATTCTTAATCTCAGCCTGTGCTCTACAGCAGAGTTGTGATAGGGAGGAAAAGAGTGCATTCATTCAGCAGCTGCAGGACCTTCTAGATAAATCAGGGCAACATGAATTGGTGCTGATAATGGGTGACCACAATGCACATATCAGGACAGACATGACAAGATATGAGGACTGCCTTGATTTACATGGGTGGGGTAACAAGAATAAAGGAGAGGCCATTCTAGACTTCTGTTTGGCAAATGGCTTGATGGTGGCCAACACATGGTTCAGCAAGAGAGAGTCACAAGATATGCAGGAGTCCCCAGCATGTAACTCGCGTCTTTGAGATCCTTTTATCTGTTTTGAATAATATGGGAGAAACCTTGGGAAATAATCCATTTTCTGATGTGGAAGGTAGCCCAAGATGTTGTCAGGTCCCAGCATTTTCCCCTGAAGCAGGCCTGCTATCACCCAGTTGTGTACTGGCGATTGGAAGGACAAGGAGGAGAAGCAGAAGTTGAGAAGCAGTTGACTTTTGTATTTTATGATACTGGACACCTTTTATTATAGCACTTAAGGGGGGTTAGGAAAAGGATGGCAAGTCCATTTTTTTCTACCATTTGAGGAGTACAGAGATTTAATGAGAAAATGAAAGAATGTTAAACATTGAACTTGCAATGAATTACATAGTAAGATGGACGGCGTGAGCACCAGATTATGATATGAAACTTGCTTTGTCCTTGGAGAGAGTACTGTTTTCTCATAAGTTGTGATGGGTGTACCTTCTGGTGTCTTCTGACTCTTGGCTGTGTGAACCAGGCTAAATTTATACTTATTCATAATCTGCACCATGCAAGAGAGAGGTGAGTCATACCTTGGTGACATTTCCTTTATAGATTCATAATTAGTGCTAGGCTAACTGCCTTTGTGGGGCATTTTAAGCCTAGCCAATTACCTCATGTGAGAATCAAACCCTGTACCTTTGGTTTATAGGGCAAACACCTCAACCATTACGCCAACCTCCCACCCTTTATTTCTTTAATCGCTTATTTAACAGCGGATTACAGGATATACGCGTTCTGTCATTTTTTTCCATGTGATGGTATGTATATTTTAATCAGTTCACCATTACTTTGTTTAAAACACTGAAGGACGTTTCTTTGTTAAGACTTGTATTGACACTGACTGGCATGTCTGTGTAAACACTTGGAGAAGGCTTGGATTGCATCAAGACTGTCTTTGAAAAGAACAGCTACTTGATAAAAGCATGTTTTCTTTGCTGCAAACAGTATTTTTTTCCAGACATAAAAAATAATGTTGTTGAGTGTTTCATAGGTAGGTGCTAGGCTATTGGCCCTAGGGCCTATACAAGCCTAGCCAAAAAGGTACCCTGGCTTTCGCCACTCAAGAAAATTATTTTCCTGTGCCCCTGTCAAGCAGAACCACAGAAGTGATCCCCGGGGTGAATTTCCTATTACCCATCCAATCATCAAGATTTTTCTTGAATAGTGTTAATGAGGAGCTCTGTTTGACAAAGATAGGTAGTCTGAGTATGGGAAGTCTCTGGGACAGGAATCTATCCCTCCAGCATGTTCTGTTTATTGTGGTGACAAGGTTTAGGTCCCTAGAGCGTGTAGCTCGGAGGGATTGGAATTTCTTTAAGTGGAGCATGTCCAACAGCTCTGGGTTTGACATAGCTTTGTATGTTAGGCAGAGATCGCCTCTGAGTAGGCGATATGCAATGGAGGTTTTTGAGACGGTCTGCGTAAGGCATCTATTTGAGGCCAGTAATCCTCTTTCTGAGGTATTTTTGCGGCCTTTCCAGTTGTTGTAGATGTCTTGTGAGGTACATACCAAAAGGGGCGTTGTACTCTATAATGTGTCTAATGAGTGATGAGTAGAGGGGAACAATGACCTCTTTTTTTCTGGATGAGAAACCTTTTGCGATGAGGTGTGCCACGTAGAAGGATTTCCTGACCACTGTGGCGATGTAATTATCAAAGGAGAGACTACTCTCTACCTGTGTCCCAAGGTCTCTTATCACACTTTCGGTGTTAAGTAGACTACCGCCTATGTGGTAGTTCACGGGTACAGAGTTTTTACCAAAGGGGATGACAATGCACTTTTTGGCATTGAGCTTGAGACCATGCCTTTGACACCAGGCATCTGTCTCAGGGAGGCCCTTTTGTAGGATGTCCACATCGTTAGGAGTTTCTGTTATGGCTCCTAGTTTGCAGTCATCTGCAAATTTAGTTAGCCAAAGACCTTCTGTGTTAGCCTGTACTTCAGAGAAGTAGATACCAAACAGGAGTGGACCCAGGACTGAACCCTGTGGTACTCCACTTGTCACTGGTCTGAAGTCTGATTTGGAGTCTGCTACTTTCACGGTGTGGGTTCTGTCAGTAAGCCAGTTGGCAACCCATCTTGTGACATAGGGATTTATACCTAGTTTAGTGAGTTTATCTATAATTCCAGAGTGTGGGATGGTGTCGAACACCTTGGCGAGATCTAGACAGGCTGTGTGAACCACCTTACCCTCATCTATGGCTTTGGTGACTACTTCAAAGAAGTCTATCAGGTTTAGGAGACATGATCTACCTTTTACAAACCCAAACTGTGTGGGGTCCAGAGTTTGGAGATCTCCAATGTCTTTGTTTATGAGTTCCATGATGATACGTTCCATGGCCTTGCAGACAAGGCTCATCAGGCTAATGAGGCGGTAGTTCCCGAGGTCTGTTTTGGCCCCACTCCCCTTTGTGGAGTGGGATAACTGTTGCGGTGCGCCATTCAATGGGCGCAAAGCCCGAGGTGAGGCAATGATTGAACATGGTACTTAGGTGGGGTGCCAGTTCATTCTGTAGTTCATGTAGAAGGCAGCCTGAGATGTTGTCAGGTCCCATGGATGCTGTGTTCTTGGCTTTGGTTTCTCCTTTTGTGTGACATTTTATGCTGTTCAGCCTCTTCAGTGCCTTATCTTGAGTTTCTTAAAGTCTTGTTGCACTGTATTTACATTTGTCATAATAAATGTTCATAGGTAGGTACTAGGCTATTAGCCCAAGGGCCTATGGTAAGCCTAGCCAGCAAGGTTCCATAGCTTACGCCATCCAAGAAAGTTATTTTCCTGTGCCACTGTCCAGCAGAGAGACAGAAGTGATCCTCTGGGTGTATTTTCTATTTCCCATCCACTCATCAAGATCTTTCTTGAAGAGTACTAATGAAGAACTTTGCTTGACATAGATGGGTAGCTTGTTTCAGAGTATAGGAAGTCTCTGGGACAGGAATCTATCTCTCCAGCGTGCCCTGTTTATTGTGGTGACAAGGTTTCGGTCCCTAGAGCGTGTAGCTCGGAGGGATTAGGTGTAGCATGTCCAACAGCTCTGGGTTTGACATAGAGGTGATCTCTGCCTAACATATAAAGCTGAGTAGGCAATATGCTATGGAGTAAAGCTGGAGTTTTTTGAGGCGGTCAGTATAGGGTAATCCTCTTTGTGAGGTACTTCTGTGGCCTTTCCAGCTGCTGCAGATGTCTTGTGAGGTACATTCCAAAAGGGGAATTGTACTCTATAATGGGTCTAATGAGTGACGAGTAGAGGGAAACAATGACCTCTTTTTTTTCCTGGATGAGAACCCTTTTATGATGAGGTGTGCCATGTAGAAGGACTTCCTGACTACTGTGGCGATGTGACTAGGGTCTACATCTCCCATGTGCAAGGTACAAGGTTCAGTTCTGACTTCCAATCAGTGCCTTTGTGGAGTTAGCATGGTCTTTCTGTGTCTCTTTGGGGTTCCTCTCACGTCCCCAAAACATCTGTTTCCATCTCAAAATTACTCAAGAATGGAGATGTGGGCAGCAACACAGACTGGTGCCTATAGGGGGAAGAGATATATAGAGCAACTGCTTTTGACATCAGTTATGGTATGCGGTGTCTTGACAGGAGATCACTTAATACAGGCTTGATGGAGTAAAAAGTCTTTTTAAATGATGTGATCACATTGACTTACGTCACAAAAAAAAAAAATGGGCATGGGTATTTACTGGTAATAAGTGGGTTGAGGACCTGGCCTACTCTGACCTTTGCCAGGACTTGTGCTAATGGTGGCAGAGGTCTGTGTGCCCTTGTTGGCCATAAAGCCCAGTCTTTAAGCTATTGGCTGGCCGCTGTTCGGTTGCCCAGGTTGGGTTGCCTGGGATAGTTCTTTTGAGCAAAAGCTAGATGTAAAATCAATTAACCTGCCAAACATGAACTAAGGATTGCTAAACTCCATATATGTTTAGTAGCTGAAGGAGGAGACTGAACACCATCTGTATCCAGGAGATGAGATGAAAGGGCAGTGCAGCAAAGCAAGTTAGCTTGGTATTCAGAGTCTTGTACTCGGTGGGAGGACAGACTTGAAGTAATGTGGGAATTTTACAGTAAGGGAGAGCATCTTCAGGAGACAGTGAGAGATATCCTCAGAATTATTGACTAGACTCATATGCCTTCACAGTAAGGATAGGACAGTATTCTTAATCTCAGCCTGTGCTCTACAGCAGAGTTGTGATAGGGAGGAAAAGAGTGCATTCATTCAGCAGCTGCAGGACCTTCTAGATAAATCAGGGCAACATGAATTGGTGCTGATAATGGGTGACCACAATGCACATATCAGGACAGACATAACAAGATATGAGGACTGCCTGGATTTACATGGGTGGGGTAACAAGAATAAAGGAGAGGCCACTCTAGACTTCTGTTTGGCAAATGGCTTGATGGTGGCCAGCACATGGTTCAGCAAGAGAGAGTCACAAGATATGCAGGAGTCCCCAGCATGTAACTCAGGTAGACTACCTCCTAACAAGGAAAGGGGATTTGAGTATAATCAATGATTGCAGAGTCCTCAACCCACAAACCAGTGGTTGCAACATTCTGTCTGCTGCTTCGTTTTCCACTCTCATCGCATTAAAAAAGAAAGGCTTTCTCTCTTCAGAAGAAATTTTCTTGGGTCCTGTCAAAGGAGGATTAGATTCTGGTTTCCAGATTTTTTTTTATCCCAGCTGAATATGAATCTGAGATGGATAACACTTTATCATATGATGCTCCAAATAAGGACATTTCTTTTGGAGACACTACAACTAAAAATGAAAGATATTTTAATTGGGGAGGTGAAGAAGTTTCTGGTTCTCAGAAAAGATAACATGAACTTTTGAATATGGATGCCCCTAATTCTGTTGCTGCTATCTTTAGTTCTAGTAGCTCTGAAAGATTCCTTTTCAGCTGCTTTATTGTCTCTGGATTCTCCACTTCTGGCCTATAATGAACGTATGAATAAGAAGCCAGGCAAGTTTTGCAGAGTATCTGCTCTGCATAAGTATGTAAAAATCTGTCTTCTAATCCTTTTCCCACTGATAAAGACAGCAGAGCTCTTGTTAGTTATGGTAAAAAGGTTTATACCTCTGCCACCTTAGCTTTTAGAGTTGTTAATTGCCAAACTCGTGTCTTTGAGATCCTTTTATCTATTTTGAATAATATGGGAGAAACCTTGGGAAATAATCCATTTTCTGATGTGGAATGTAATCTTATGGATGTACTTAATTCCACCAATGAGGTAGCTAAGCACACTCTCACATGTGGCTACGAAGTTATAGATGTTGCTTCTGGAGCAGCTACAGCTGGTACTGTTATGTAAAGGCATGCTGGTTAAGATACTGCCCTTCTGAAAAACAGTGACACGCCAGTAAGGAAAGGTGCATGGCTGAAAAAAGGTATATAACTTAGAAATACAACAGAAGCCAGCACTCAAGAGTCCATGAGCCAGGATAAGCATTTATTTAAACCAGCCAAAAACAGACCGGTTTTGGCATCAAGCCTTCAGCAGTGTTACCCAAAATAACCAAATATCCCGCCTTAAAAAAGCAATCTTAACTACAATGATTGGTTATGTTCATGAAGTCCAGGAGAGAACAACCCCCCCCCCTCCCCGTTTGGTAACCCACATTTTTTTCTTTTTTATTTAATAAACTGTGCCATACACTTGTATCCCTTCTATCCAGAGTTATTCTGTCGATAAGTACAAAATAGAATTTGGCTGACTGATGTAAAATAGAATGTTTAAATAAAGCATTTGAACTACGTCTGCATCTTGTGTCACTTAGATGTTCAGAAATTCTAATTTTAAAGGGACAGGAAGTTTGTCCAACATGAAATGCTGAAAAGTTACAGGTCACTAAATAAATGACCCAGTTAGTGTTAGTTACCAAAAACATGAATATCAAAAACAGCAAAAGTGCTTGTAGAAGTAAAATGTTTAGTTTTACATACTTGCCTGCAAAAACTACAATTACCACATGGGTAACAACCTGCAAAGGTGTGACCGTCAGTACTGGTTTGATATGTATTCAAACTCAATGAGGTCAGTTTCTTACAATGATTAAACCAGCTACCCAAGGTTTTGCCCCTTGTGTAGGAAAATAAACATCTTGATGATGATAGATTTAAACGTTCATCTGCTAATAAAGTACCCCAATGTTTTTGTACCAGCTCAATAAAAAATGTGGTATTACTTCCATAATTGGTAACTAATCTCAAAGGTTGTTTGTATATATGTCTTAGCTTATAATGTAACAATTTGGACCGTCTATAGAATGGACCAACCTAGAATTGTTAACCACCCGAGTATAATGATAGTCCCCTGTCACTAAACCTCATAATGAGGTCTTATTCGGAGTTGGCAAATCCTGTTCCAAAGAACAAATCCGCCATAACCTCAGAAAATTGATTTAGGAATATTTCTTGTAATATGAGGAGTATGACAACTATTGGCATGTAGAAGAGTATTAATATGTGGATGTTTCCAATATATGTTACTAACTAAAGTTCTGTCTTCCTGCACATGTAACATAACGTCCAGGAACACAATCCTGTTTTGGTGAAAATTTAGGGTGAAATTAATTCCCCCACTTATTTTCATCAAGATATTCCACAAACTCCCATAGATACTCCAAATCAGATCTCTACACAAGCCAACAATCATACAAATACCTCTGCCAAATGTCTAGTGAATCCAAGAAAATATTGTGGTTGTTATCATAATTTGTTCTTCAATATAGCCCGTAAATAGGTCAGTGTAAATGGGAGCAAATGAGGCCCCCGTAGCTGTACCTGTCAACTGCAAATAACATTAATTCTTGAAGTAAAAACATTTTTGGCTTATACATGTTCAGCTAACATACCGCCCTTCCCCAAGGTTGTAATTATTAAATGCAAGTCTAGATGAAGACTCCTTGTTTGGTAATGCTTCTGCTAAAGACTTCAGAAAAGTTTGAAGGAGGAAAACTCATACAATGTGTTAAACAGCTTTTTTTATTTCTGGATGTCCTTTCATGTCACTGTTGCAGTATTCTTTACCTAAGGGATATCATGCCAAGTATAGCCAAACGTCTGGCCAGTATACCAACACCTTTAGTTCTTATAGGTGTCATACTTCACACATGCTCCCTGAACAAGGTGTAGGACATAAAGCTGACATACGGATGCACACACGCGGACCTTTTTTGCCTCCACTCCGAATGCCATTGTTGAACTTTGGTCTAAATGCCCTTCTGCTTTACTTGTTACCACTATGTGTTTTCAGATAAGTGCCCCATTGGGGTTTCTTCTTTTTTTTAGTGGTTATTGTGTTCATGTCTTCCAGAAAGGGAAAATGTCAGTGTGGGAGGCAGATTCCCCATAAAGACTGTCACAACCAGTGTTTGTTTTGCTTGGTGCTGCCCATGACCATAGGCAGTGTTTTTATTTGCCAGGTGTTTGTGCTCAAGACCATGCATAGCTGTTTCCTCCTTGCCCGTATACTTGAAGAACCAACATCTTGCTTTGTTGGCTCAGGGTGCTATTGTGGAATCCTCCCATCATAAGGGCCAACAATCTGCCAAGAAGAAGGCCAAAAAAAAGTTGGGTCTGATCCAGCTGCTGTCCAGCCTCCCCTGGACGTCTCTCTCAAGGCTGGTGAATGCCCAGAGGACTGTCCAGTGGTTGCTTTGAACTCCTCTGATGCAACCCTGTTGGAGTCCAACATGGATCCGGCTTCTCACACATCCTTGGAGACTTTTCAGATGTGAGTACCTGACACTGAGGGGGAACCTCAGCTGATTATCCAAAGGACTGAGGGGATTTCTCAGATCTTAGTAAGAGAGGACATTCCTGCAATCATTGTTATCAAGTCATGTCAGCATCTAACCGTCCAAGGGTGTTTCAAGTGGAAATTCCACAGAAAAAGAAGAAACCCAGCATATTTCTTCTTGTCAAGGATCTCCAGCGTGAATGGATTTCACTCAGGTTTTATTTAGTGCTTTGATGGTCTTTAAGCCCACTCAATGGGCCTCTGTTCCTGTTCCTCCCTGGTCTTCCACTCCACTGAAGAGGCCTAGGTTATTGGATTCCTTGGATTAGGATCTGGACTTAGAGGAAGAATCCTGGGCTTATTCTTCCCAATTGGACCATGGTTCAGAGGCGGAGGACTCCATAAGTCCATATTCCCCTTTGGAAGAACTCTCCTTTGGGGATACCATTGCCTGTATAGGTTCATAGGTAGGTACTAGGCTGTTGGCCCTAGGGCCTATATAAGCCTAGCCAAATGGTACCCTGGCTTTTGTCACCCAAGAAAATTATTTTCCTGTGCCCCTGTCAAGCAGAGCCACAGAAGTGATCCCCGGGATGAATTTCCTATCTCCCATCCAATCATCAAGATTTTTCTTGAAGAGTGCTAATGAGGAGCTTTGTTTGATATAGATAGGTAGTTTGTTCCAGAGTATGGGAAATCTGTGGGACAGGAATCTATCCCTCCAGCATGTTCTGTTTATTGTGGTGACAAAGTTTAGGTCCCTAGAGTGTGTAGCTCTGAGGGATTGGGATTTCTTTAAGTGGAGCATGTCCAACAGCTCTGGGGTTGACATAGCTTTGTATGTTGGGCGGAGATCGCCTCTGAGTAGGCGATTTGCAACAGAGTAAAGCTGGAGTTTTTTTAGACCGTCTACGTAGGGCATCTGTTTGAGGATGGTAATCCTCTTTGTGAGGTATTTCTGCAGCCTTTCCAGTTGTTGTAGATGTCTTGTGAGGTACATACCAAAAGGGGCATTGTACTCTATAATGGGTCTAATGAGTGATGAGTAGAGGTGAACAGTGACCTCTTTTTTCCTGGATGAGAAACCTTTTGTGATGAGGTGTGCTCATGAGATGATTTGTGATGAGGTGTGAGGTATGATGGATTATTTTAAATGGGATTGTTCCTGAGTCTCTGAGATTCAGAAAAGATGTTATGAGCTCCTACAGATGGAGTCTCGTAAACCATTTGCTGTTCCTCCTGTTCTGGTTGCCCTTCTGGATACCATCTCGGCAGCATCTGTAGCTCCTGAATCTCCACCCCTTGCACATAAGAAACTAGATAGATTCTATAAAGTGCCTGAGGAGTGCACATTTCTTTGTAAATGCCCTTCTGCTGACCCTTCTGTAATGTCCGTCTTGACAAGCCATCCAAGTTGTTGTCTTTCACCAAGCTATTGTCTTCTGATAAGGACGGTAAGGCTATGGAAAGATTGGTCAAGAAAACATACACTTCTGCCACTTTAGGGTCATTAACTACCAGACTCGTATGACCTGATATGTTTTGGCTCTCCTTTCTCAGGTCTCTAAGGTCATTTCTGACCTTCCTGACTCTGAAGAGAAGGCTTCGGCCGGCTGTAATTCTCAGGTTGCCCACCATTCAGATAAATGCTGCTATGATGCAGCTGATGCCTCTTCCAGGGTTTCTGCCTTTGGTTCTGTTATGAGGTGTTATTCTTGGCTTCGTCTTCAGGCTTTGCCTGATGACATTAAGGCCAAACTCTTTGATGTCTCTCTAGATGATAAAAACCTTTTTTTGATCTGCTGCTGCTGAGCTTTTAAGTCTCTTCAGGACAAGGGCAAAGCCTCGCAGGAGCTGAAACATATATTTTTGTTTCTTCTATTCCTAAATTTCAGAGGAGTTTTCCCTTCATATCTGCCTTTGTAGGCAATCTCACCATCCTTCTAACGGCAAGCAGTGTTCTAGGCATGCGCCTCTTGCGAAGTCTATTCAAACCCCTGCCACTCAAACTTGCTTTCCAGGTCTGGGCTGTTTCTATTTGGTAGTGTACTTCCTCCTTCTCTTGGCCAGGTTCCCTTGTCTCTTCCAAACTGGCTATGAATTACTTAAGACTCTTGGATTTTCTCCATTGTCTGTCGGAGAAATTTCCCAGTTTGGAAGTCCCTTCCTCCCTTTTCTGGGAGTCTACAACCTCCTTGGGAACAGCTCTTCTCATTTCTCAGAGGTTTTTCACTCTCTTTTGGCTCAGGGTACCATTCAAGCCATGCCTCCTGCCCAAGTAGAGAAGAGATTTTATTCTAGAATGTTTTTGCTTTCATGAAAGGAGGGCACATGGAGACCAATTCTTGATTTTTCTTTTCCCAGCTGAACACCTTTCTCAAGATTCTGTCCTTTCAGATGTTATCTCTGCAGACATTATTTCCTGTTCTTTTATGTCAGGCTTTTCTGGTATCTCTGGATCTTAAGGATGCATACGTTCACATCTCCATCCATCCCCTCTTTAGGAAATTTTTGTTTTTCTCTGTTTCTTCCTTTGTATTTTCAGTTCTGTGCTTTGCCCTTTGGCCTCTCTACTTAGCTCCTGTCATTGCTTTGTGCAGGATTCGAAGAATTCAGATATTTCATTATCTAGATGATCTGCTTATTCAAGCCTCTTCCTCCAGTACTCTGCTTTAGGAACTCCAATGTACTACTTTCCTGTTACTGAGTCTAGGGTTCACCATAAACTTCCATAAATCAGTTCTGATGGTTTCTCATGGTCATATTTTCCTCGGTTGCAGACTTCAGACAGTTCACATGCTTGCATCTCTGGCTGCCACCAAGGCTCTGTCTCTAATTGCCTTTTTCCAATCTCTTCTTCCTTTGGTATCTGTTATGGCCAGGGAGGTTCTCCGGGTGATTGGGTTCATGGCTTCTACCATTCCCATGTTCCCTTTTGCCAGGCTCCATATGAGGAAGCTTCAGTGGTACCTCAAGTCCATGTGGCTTCAACATTGCCATCCCCTGGACTTCCTGGTATGTTTCCTTTTCTGTCTCAAGCTTGAGTGTCAGTTTCATCAACTTTCACTCAAATTTAGGCTTACTTTTCATACACTTCCAAAGACATACTCCATATGTTAAGGCTGATGCTCAGGCCCAAAACGCCAATACCTCCAAAAAAAGCAAAGCCAGCACCATTGAAGTGCATTTGAACTCCTTTTATTGTGGTAACGCCATAAAAATCAGACCGGTTTTGGCAACCTTGCCTTCTTCAGTTCCTTTTCATGCTCCATTTCCAGCTCAGGAATTCTTTATAGATGCCTCAGACAGGGGGGTGGGGTGCCTCCTGCAGTCTCTTCAAGGTTCATGGACTCTGGCCTCTTCATCAGAGGTCAGACCACATCATTATAAAGGAGATGAGGGCTCTGCTTCTGGCTCTTCAGACTTTTCATTCCCTCTTTCTTCCTGGGCCCCTCAAAGTTTTTACAGACAATACCACTATGATGTTTTATGTCAACAAGCAAGGGGGCACAATGACCTATCTTTTTTGCAGACTAGGTCTTCAGGTCTGGGATCTAGCTATCCAGTATCAAGTGACTCTTCGAGCAGTTTACATTCCCTCAGGCCACAATCTAGTGTCAGATTACTTGAGCAGGTCCATCACACAAGCCCATGAATGGATCTCCTTCACAGAGATGTGTTCCTGGACATTGTCCATCGGTGAGGTATTCTTCAGGTAGATCTTTTTGCCTGCAATTTAGACCAACAACTTTCTGTATTCTTTTCCAGAGTCCCAAGTCCTCTGGCTTGGAAAGTGAATGTCCTGTCTTTTTCTTGGAAAGAGACATTTCTGTACAACCCCCCCCCCCTTTCTGGTTGCCATGAGTCTTGCACAAGATCAGGCAGGACTGTCCTAAAGTCTGTCTAATGACTCCCTTTTGGTCCAGACAGCATTAGTTCCCCCTTCTCTCTCACTTAGGAGGGACAGTCATTTCAAGTTACCTCACCAAGTGGATCTTCTCCCACAAGACAAGGGATTTCTCATTCATCATCACTTGTCCATTCTTTAACTGACACTGTGGGTGAGAGGGCTTTGATCTCTTTCAAGTACCTTTTTTCTGAGGACTTGCTTTGGGTTCTGCAGGTGACCGGGAAGCCTAGTACCAGGAAATTGTACATGTCCAAATGGAAAAGATTTCCTGTCTGGTGCCTGTCTCACTATCAGGATCCCCTATCTGTAGAGTTTCCTCTGGTTCTGTCTTCCTAGGTTCATAGGAGATAAATAGGCTAACGGCTCAAGAGCCCTTACAAGTCTAGCCATTATAACCTGATTTTACCCAATATGTGGCCCGTAGGGGCAAGAAGATGGCATGGGTTTGTGCATATATATATGCCTTGAATATTTTACAGATTGCCTGTATCCTTAAGGGGCATTGGCAGTACCCCAATTATTAGTTTGTGATTCCCCATCCATTGAACCAAATTTAATTTGAAGAAGGCTAGGGAAGGGTTCTGTTTAACATGAATAGGAAGCCTCTTCCAAAGAAGGAGTAATCTCTGTGGCACGTGTGTCTCTCCAGCATGTTTTGTTTGAGTTTCTGACTAGGTTTAGATCCCTAGATCAGGTGACCATCGTGCTGTTTGTCTGACTGATGTGTAGGAGCTCCATTAGGTCTGATGTATGGAAAGATTTCCATAAATCTTTCAAATCAGTCAGTGAAAATCTGGAAATAACAGCTTAACAGAAAGTTGCAAGGAGCCTCCAGAAGGAAACCTTATGGATCCCAGGGATCCAACACTCGAAGAAAAAAGTTTGACTGTCCTTATCAGACATTTCCTCTTCATCATCACAGTCTTCCTCTAAAGATTGCAGGGAACCCTTCTGTTTGCCTTCTTGCATGGCAAACTATAACCACAGACTGTTTTGTGGACTGTGGTCTACAGCTCATGTAGAAACTCTTTTGCGCACCACTTTCCTATCCTTCAGGAATCTCAGCCCCAGAAGACCAGCTTCGCCTTATGCCTTCCATCACTTCAGACTTACTGATTCAGGAAGTTATGGGGGAAAGGATTTTGTTAAAGTGTTTATCAAGTACCTGGGAAAGAGGGCACCTGGAATCCATTCAGGATCTCTCCATTCTATACACTTTTTGCCATTCCAAACTTTAGAATGTTCACACTTTGAAATCTCTTTCCTCTTCTTTTCCTTAAGGATTTTTTAGTCACTGTAGTCTTAAAAGATGCTTGCATATTCCCATTCTGACGAAATGTGGATCCTTTCTAAAGATTCTTTGTTTTGGGTTTGTATTCCCAGCTTGCTTCTTTAAATCTTTACCTAATGCTCCAGTTGTAGCTTGCTGCAGATGTCATGGCATAGTCATATTTTCATATCAGGATACTTGTCTGATCCTAGCCAGTCAGGAAGCTTTATTAGCTTTTAAAGTTCACAACAAATGTCTTTCACACTCTGGGATTCATCCTGAAAGTCAGCCTTGCACCCATCTCAGATTTGTTTTCCTGGGATGTCTGTAGACACCTACCCGATAACTGCTTTTCTTCCTTGGGAAAAGATGTAAACTTATCAGCACTTGGTCTTTCAGAAGAGGAAATATACACTGCAAGTGAATTTGTAAGAACTCTTGGTACCATGGCCTCTTCCATCCTGATAATTCTTTCATGCCACATTTCACATGGGAAAGAGACAGTTGTTCCTCAAGATAGTTTGCGCTCAACACTTTCACCCTCTGTGTTTCTCAGTTCTAGTTTTCAATTTTGTGAAGGAAGAAATCATTTGCTGGGCTAAATAAGCCTTTTCCATCGTAGGGGTCGCTTTTTCTCCTTCCAGCCCTCATCAAGCAATGACTTCAGATGTTTCAGAATTTGCATGGGATGCAGTTTGTTAGGGGTTAAGTACAGGGAGCATAGGCCACAAGACAAGCACAGATGCATCAACCTGAAAGAAATGATGTTGGCCTCTAGGAACTTTATTTAATGGTGACAGACACCATAACACCACTACGATGTGGTGCATACATAAATAGGATGGTACATGGTCCCACCCCCTTTGCAGACTGGCATTGATTGTACTTGACATAACAATACTTCACATCTTAAGGCAACTTGAACTCCTCTCATGGGGTGATGGGGATGGCCATCAGACCCCATAACCTCTCCAGAAAGGATCCTGAAAGAGGTATTTTGGATTGCACCAGTCTTCATTCTTGGTTGTCTCTCCTATTGACAGACTGGTGGCAACTTGTTTTCTAATCCTCATGGGAAATGCAATTTTCTGGCACATATCCCAGGGAGACTAGATTCTTCAGTATTACAAAGGCTGGTCTTGCTGGCTCTAGACTCTAAACCCTGGTTCCATTGATGCTGCAGTTACTCTTAAAAAGATTCCTGCGCCACAATAGCCTGTTGCCCATTTCCCTGTTTAGGAATAAGTGGTCATGAGAAAGTTTGGGATGTAAGTTTACCACATCCTCCAAATTTTCCGTGAAGATGGTAAACTAACTTTCTCACATCCCAAGGTACCAACAGTAGCTGGCTGACAAAATGGAGTCCCCGAATAACTTGCTGGATCGACAGATTAAGTTGGCATTGTAGTTCCTAATGGTAGCTATGTGCATTGTCACTCATCTTACCATGTAGCTTGCTCACAGTTCTGCAGATGGTGTAACTGGGGCAACCTTCACCAGTGCCCCCTTTGATGTGTCAGGTCTGTTTGAGCCATCAGTTGAAAAACATCTGGAGAACATACAAAAAGAAGGCAAGGCTGTGTCTGTCTGTTTGTGCTAAATTCCAAGCTCCACACTCCCACCTCAACCACAGTTGCAGAGGAGCCTACAAGAGCTCATCTTTTTTACATGGCCAAAAACAACAGAATTATTGTAGGCCTGGAAGTAAACGTGTGGTGAATGGTATCCTTTAGAATCATTGCTAGCCCAGCGGCAGGAACAGTCAGCAGTAGTAAGGGTGTTATGTTCCTCTCTTGAGGGAGGACAGCATTCTCACTCTGGAGGCAGGTCATGGATTGTATGTAATTCCAGTTATAAGCATTGCTAGCCAAAACACGAGACAAATGGGAAAGGGCAGTGAAATTCCAACCCCATATGATTCTGTTTTACATCTCAATACTTTCCCTTTGCCAGATGTTCCATCCTATCGAAACTCCACAGCAGGAAAAGAGGTGCAGACCTCTTATAGAAAAAAAATTCATCCAGAAGGTCATGCAGGACAGCAACAGATTTCTGCTACAGGTACTTTTTAGTTTCCAACGGAATAAATGACCCAGGACCTTTACTCACACTACGTTTCTTAATTACTTTTTCCCCAGAGGTACATTGTCTCTCAGAAAGAGACTGGATGTGCTGTTTCTACCTCCAGGAGGATGCCTGTTGGTATGTACAAAATGTAGGAGTGCAGGAAGATGCTGAACTTCTGAGCAGGAGACCGTCATTAGCAGTTCCACACCATTTCATTTATTTTTAACTCAGTGAAGGTGTTTATAGAATTCATATTTGTCTGTGGTTGCAGTGAACTAGATGCTAAGAGGCATTAGCGTATTTCCTTACCTGGGTAATAGTTTCCTAGCTGCCCTGACTTGGAAGTTTGTTCGCTACTCAGTAGTCCCTTCAAGTTTTGGGGAAATTACAATGAGTACTGCAAAGTCCTAGCTTGATCACTTTCAAATGGTGACATTATAGGGTGCACTCTAGGCAAACTGCCCTGCAGATCATGTCTTTCTTTGGATGAAATTATTGTATTCCAAAAAGCAGAACGTCATAGCATATTTGTGTCTCAAAGCATTGCTTCTTGTCGCAGCAATGATATACATGGTTGCCTGCTCCGGACTGTATGTGAATATTCCATGGCACAAAGCTTCAGGATTTCCAAGGCTTTTAGGTGGCATTTTAAATAGTGGTCCCACATTCCCAACACTTAAGTGGATAAAAAGTAGAACTACATTACTTTTAAGCAAGCTAGGCCAGAAAATATTTTTGGTCTGTGAGACATGCTGCAGTTGTGTATTCCAGGTTAGGTAAGAAAGTGCAGCTCTACTTTATAAAGAAAGGAATATTTGTACTCATTTCAAGATAGTTACTAGATAAATACTTGAGCTTTATATGTAAAAGTTGAAGTGCAAACACTTGTCAAAAGTATATTTGTAACCTTTGATGTCACAAGTGCTATATAAATAGGTGTGCAAGGAAAAATTACTTTTAAGTGAGATCATGAGAAACTTGCTGTTTGATAACATTCTGGAATACAACAGTCTGGGCTGTCATTAGATGATTGCATGATGTTGCTGTCAGTTTAAGAATATGAAAAAAAAAAAAAAATATATATATATATATATATATATATATATATATATATATATATATAATAGCTGTCAGAGTCTCCTTTCCCCATAAACTGACACATTTCTGTTCCCATATTAAAAATAATAGGCACTGTACCTCATAATCTGTGAAATAGTAGAAATATCTTTGAATCATGTTTCTGTGGTGGTGCAGATTCCTGTGTCCTCAAGGAACCGGAACATTTTCAACATTGTCCTGTCTTATTTAGGTTTCTAGCACACACATAACTTCTAACACTCACAAGTGCCCCTTTACATCATTTTGTTTGGTTCCAACTATTGCATGCCTGCTGTATTGTGGATTTAGTCTAAAAAGACTGAAAAGTGAATAAAAACTTTGTGAACTCTCCTGGAGGAAGGGTAGTAGTCAGTCCATCTACCGTAAAGTAAGCTGCCAACCTGCATCTCATTCCAAGTATTCGGCCATCAAATCTCCTTTCTGGTACTGTGACCTGACATGAAATTCTGGAGCCATTTGCAATGATGTACGCATCTTGCTTAGTTTGTAGGCAGCTCCAGATAACTGGCTGGTATGTGGGAGAGCCACCATGTATAGCTACATATCATTTTGGACAACCTGTTTAGGTTTACTAAACAGTGACCACCACATCTGTTTTGCTGTAATCCTGCAGTATCTTCACATTTGTCATACATTTGTCATAGGCAAGCAGGTCACAATTACTTTTTCCTTTAAAATCCTTAAGAGATGAGTATATTTTCTCAGTATCATTCTGTCTGTGATCACACAGAATTTACAGTGCTTACAGGGTGCTCTGTGAGCATTAAAGGCTTGCATCCTACTGTATTTTTCAAACTTTTGAACTGTATTTCATAAGTCTGGTATACGCATTCTACCGAATGTATTTCTGTATTTGTTTTATTATTTACATTAGATGTGGAACATCTTGTATATCTGCTGTCAGTTGGTGTGGTTGCATAATCAGTTTAATCTTGTTTAAAACTGTTGGACAGCTTGCTGAAATCCTTACTTTGTCAGTTGTTGCTCCCAGGTAGGACATCAGCATTTATACCTTTTGCAGGCGTTTGTTTGTATTGGTTAGTGAAAGTCATCTGTGAGAATTTGCTGTTCTGCATGCTATATGTAGTAAAGTACTGTTTCCCCATTCAGGATACAAAGATTAAATTACCAATGAGCCTGTATTCTTTGACAGGTGATCCTGCCCTTTAATGTTTTTATTGACCTGAATGTATTCAGATTGTCTTTGCAGGAGTCAACTGCATTCCTCCTCTAGGCCAGTGTAGACAGATCTAAGTAGAAACTAAGGAAATAATTTACTGTGTGTGTAGAGTTGGTTAGAATAAGCAGCTGCAAGTTTACAGCAGATGAAAGAAAAATATTTATAGCTACATGTATACCTAACACAGGTTTTGCATGTACGTGTTTCTGGTTTCTCTCTAAAACTGAAAAAAAAATGTATTTCTGTCAAACATTTCATGTATACAAATAATCAACACCCCTTTTCAAGAAACATTTAAAGACCCACCTCAAATCACACTGGCTCTGCCCTTGCTCTACTCCTGACTGACTCTTGTTTCCTACTTCCACATCTTTTTCACCTCTTTTCCCATTACCTCTATCTGCACTCTACTCACCCATCATCTTGGACAGGTATTACTTCTCCTTCTCTCACACTGCCTTGTCTCCATCTAGCTTGTATCACTGCTCCCATCACTACAATTTTTCCCCTAGACTCTCTTCAGCTTGTGACTTCCTCTTTCTTATGTTTTACCTCCTAGTACCTCTACTTACTTTGCTTATGGTTTACCTCCTATTACCTCTACTTACTTTGCACTACTTAATGCCTTGCACAGGTATTATTTAGTTTTTTTTTGCTATAAAAATGCAATTCTGTATTTAAATATTGCTGTTTTTGCTGTGTGTTTTTGATTTGCTAATTGCTGCTCTGTTGTTTTGTTTATGCTAATTAGTTGATAACTCCTGCTTAGTAGTTTAGTTATCCTTTTGTATTTTTTTTTTCTTAGTGTGTTACCTTAGACTATTACAGTGGAGCTTTTCTCCTCGGGCCTCTACTGAAAATGGACATGTATCCAGTTAGACTAGCCCGGGCAACAAATGTAAAATAAATAAAATAAAATGTATTGAAAGAGTTGTGACACAAGTTCAAGGTCTGCAGTTTTGTCAGTAAACAGTAACAACTAGTTTGTTTTGCTGACTTGGCTGCCAGTGCTAATTCTTAATGGAGGCCTGGGAAGGAAACCTGCAGACACTGCAGCATTAAATTATAAATGGTAAAAAAAAGTTCAGTAATGTATTAAAATGCAAAAAAAAAAAAAACCCCAAGGCATATTAATTTATTAATTGCAGACTCTATGCACGGTATATTATGGTAGGGAGTATAAATATAATTCATTGCCACTAGAACTGTAACTTGAAGTTGGAATGGATTGAATTAATAAACACAGCAAAATAATTTTGTAAACTACATGCTTTTTAGTGTCATTGTGTTTTTTTGTATAAAATATTTACTGAGAGAGCATAGTGAATGAGAGAGACATTAATGAGTGAAAAGCGGCATAAATTTACACAAAGCAAGTGTCAGTTTCACAGGATTAATGTGAGTGACGGTAGCATGTGCTGGTTAGAGATATTAAGGGACAGAACTTGGTTGGATGCAGCTTGTGCAGACTTAATGGTGTTATAAACAGAAAATAAGCTGAAGGAAAGAAACTGTGCTACCAAACATAACGAACTGCAGCTAAAAGATGCTGGTTTAAATTAAGTTGAAGGAAATAGCAGTATGAGAATAGAATGATCCTGGAAGTGTAAGGTAAGTATTGTAGTAGATGGTATAGAAGTTAGAGGTGCCCAAGCTACCAGTAGAAGTGTCAAGGGAGTATAGTCCATATAAGAATATTTAATGGCTAGAATAATCCATTTACTGCTGTCCATTTTCAAGAAAGATGTGCCATTGTTAGTGACTGGTCTTGGCTATTTTTAGTTCCTGTTTGTAAAGAGATGCACCTCCAAGGTATTCTGACATATTGCCACAGAGTTTTCAGGGAGTGATGTTGATACAGTGGTCTATATATATTAAATTGTGCACCTAGCTTCACTTTTAATGAAGCATATTTTTTAATTTAATTTTTATGTCACAGCATTTAAAAGGAATGAAAATATTGCCTTGCATACAGAAATATGATGTTTTAGGCCTACGTACATAGTAAAACGGGTTTTGCATCTTAAATACATATTATTCAAAGAAGAAATCAGAACTGTCTCTTTTATTTTAAACTGAATGTTTTGCAAATTGCAGTTTGTCAATTTTTACTGGTCATTCTTATCTTAATTTGATGATACTGTGTGTTTCTGTATTGCATTTAGATTTTCTCATTAAAAAATTCAGGATGTGGCACCTAAATATTCACCCATATACAGTTGACTGCACGACTTAGTAACAGAAAAAAAAGAAGTCAACAGCATATTAAGTGGACAAATTCAGTCAATACATTTTAAAAACTGTTTTTTTTTTAACATTTAACCTCTTCACTAAGTTTATTTTGGTATCAACAAACAAGAACCGACATGAAGGTGCTGAGAAAACATTTTCCATGTCTTAACAGTACAATTTAGAAAAATCATGTTCCCATCTGCAGATTTAATTTCTTTAGTCTTTATTGGCCAGCTTAGTCTCACTAGCCCAGTGTTGTCTTTTCAGGGGAGACCTGAGGTGTTATTCATACAGGTTAGTGAAATTTGGTCACACACCTGGTTTTAGTTTCAGTAAATGATTTGGGGCCTTTTATATCCACGTGATCTACCACCAACTTGGGCAGAAGAGACAGCAGTTTAATGTCTCATCTGAAGGGCATCACACTCAGGAGTACAGTCACACCCACCCCTTATGCTGTGCTGCAGTGTCTGTATTGGAAAAATTAATCCATGTACCTGTTGGAATAGAACTCTGTCTTCTGATCTTCCAGCACTAAGGCAAGTGCTTTACCTGTTGAGCCACTGACACTATAATACTTTTAAAGGGTAATTATGTCGTTAATACAGTAAATGGAGCCATAAAATAATTAAAGAACAAAAATCTGTAAAGACGTTAGACATTGTACTGCTTATTAGTGTGCTGTACAAGACAATGGCTAGCCAAACCATGGCCAGCAACTGTATTAGGTAAGAACTGATAATAGATTGTCGTGAGCATCTGAACTCAGTGCTTATGTAACCTTTATTATTTGTTAAAAAAAAAAAAAAAGTCAACAGACATTAGTGTTAGAAGCAAAAAACACATTTCCTAAACAGATAAAACCTTCCAGAACAAAAGTAGGATGGAGTTGTTTCAGTTTCAAATCAGTCAGAAACACCAAGCTCCTTTGCAGTTTGATATGCAAGTGAAACAGTTGATCAAGTAGTTTACTTCATTTGGTCTTCAACCTGTGGGAATACGGATCCGTATGGGATCTGAGCCAGTAAATATTACTAGCATCAGCTCCGAGCTCCAGACTCCTCCCCTTACCCATAGCACACCTCCACTGCCTTCCATCCTCACATCTCGTTTGCCGCAATTTGTAATACATCGTGTCTTCAGAGCTCCAGCTAGCAGTATGTGAATTCTTACTGTAAGTTTGAAAAATTCTGTTTCTTTTAGCCTATTTAGGTTAGTGTAGGTACCCTTTCTCCCCTACCATCGCTTTGGCGTCGAGTATAGGTTTATTTAGATAGAGTAGTTTGTCTGTGGTGCCCCCCCCCCTTTAGTGTTGTCTCTCTCTAGTGTGGTGACTGGGTGTGTTTTTTTGCCTGTCTTTTTTAAGGCTTCTTTCTTTTGTAGTAGAATGGCTGAAAAGCATATCTTTAAGCGCTGCACAGTGTGTGGCCATAAGCTCTCCCCAGCGGATGGCCACACTCTGTGTGTGTATGTGTGTGTGTGTGGATGGATTGCTCCACTTGTGCGGGGTTCAGTCCCCGAGCGTTAAAGGATAGAAAGGCCAAGTTGGCCGTCAAAGGACTTCTGCCTGCTACTGATTGTCCTCCTTCATCTTCGGCTTCAGTCACAGCGGCTGCTGTGACAGCCTCTCCCGCATCTCTTCCTCTGGCCTCCCCTCCCTCCCTCCCAGGCTGGGACTCAAACTCCTGCATCTAAGCCTGTGGTAGCGGAGCAGGGGAGATGTAGAGAAATGGGAGAGAGAGTCGAAGACGAAGGAAAAGAGGAAGAGGTCCCCGGACCTGCTTCCCCGAGCAAGTATTGCACAGATCCGTGACTCCCCTCGGCTCCAGTCTCTGAGGTTCTCCCTGGAGCCAGAGGAGGCACATCCAGTCTCCTGGGACTCTGTTCCCAGACCCGCCAGGTCGGAGTCCGTGGCCTCGTCACGGTCAACCCACTCCTTATTGGACATGGATCTGGCTAAGATGATGAGGTGCTTTATCTGTACACGGATCCAGATGGGGGTCTTGCCAGCCCCCCTCCCTTTTTTTCAACCCATTTCTCCTTCCCCAATCTGACCTTCGGCACTCTCTGATCCAAGGTTGGCCTTGGTCAGGGGGTCAGCGCCGACGGTCCTTGTTTCCTCTACGCCAACAGCTGCCTGGAGCATCTCCGATCTGACCAGTTCGGATCCGAGCCGCTCTCTGAGCCGGAGCCTGGGTGTCAGATCCAAGGGAGTGGAACTTTTTCCATCTGCTCCAGTGTTGTCAGGCCAGGTTCCTTCCCTCGGAGCTCTGTCCACTTCGGGTCCGGTTCCGATTCTCATGTCAGAGCTGGGGAGACGAGCATCCTTATTAGCTTCCCAGGAGGTCCGCTCTCCTGCAGCATTCGATGTGGTAGAAAGGGTCTACTCCATCGGATCGAGACCCCTGACTGCTTCCTCGGACTCGGCCCAGACCCCCTTGGCTCTGTCTAGGGTCCCCATTGTTTTACCAGAGGGACAGCCCATGCCCGAAGAGTCCCAGACGGTTCCCCCAGAGGAACAGATGACTTGCAAGCGCTCCTCTGAGAGCCCCACTGGAGATGTGTCTCACAAGCATACATGCAAGAGGAGGCACTTGAACTTCCCCGAGTCCCTAAACGAGGACACAGATTTAGATGATGGGGAGGGCTCCCGAAAATCACCTTCTGACTATGTCTCTTTTGGAGACATCATGGAGATCCTGTGCCAGTGGGGAGGTTCGTCTGCCCCCAAACCCTCCTCTGATGAGTCTGTTTTTGGTGGCTTTCGGCACGGGTCCATCTACTTCCTGGATGTCCCCGCCTGTGGATCCTTTAGTGGATTTGATCACCTCGCGGGCATGAAAGGAACCAGATACCATGGAGCCGATCCCAAGCGCCCCGATAAGGTTTTAAGTCCCGCATTGACAGATCTTCCTGGAACAAGGGCTCCCCAGTGGATGCCATGGTGGTAGCAGCAGCCACGAAGAGGGAACTATCTCAGGAAAGTTCCTCGGTCCACTGTCCTGACCGAGAGTCATTGGATGATGGACCGCCTAGGGAAGCGGGTGTATGCTTCAGCTACCTTTTTGATCAGGG